>NC_088409.1:5809933-5864933 GCF_034236695.1 Oncorhynchus nerka | reverse complement strand
CCCCCAACCCCTAATCCCCAACCCTAACCCTAACCCCAACCTCTAACCCCTAACCAAACCCCCAACCTCTAACCCCCAACCTCTAACCCCTAACCACCCCCAACCTCTAACCCCTAACCTTTAACCCCTAACCACCAACCCCAAACTCTAACCCTAACCTCTAACCCCCAACCTCTAACCCCTAACCACCAACCCCCAACCTCTAACCCCTAACCACCAACCCCCAACCTCTAACCACTAACCTCTAACCACCAACCTCTAACCTTTAACCCCTAACCACCAACCCCCAACTCTAACCCCTAACCACCAACCCCCAACCTCTAATCCCTAACCTCAACCCCTAACCACCAACCCCCAACCTCTAACCCCTAACCTTTAACCCCTAACCAACCAACCTCTAACCCCAACCTTAACCCCTAACCACCAACCCCCAACCCCAACCCCTAACCCAACCTCTAACCCCCAACCTCTAACCCCTAACCTCTAACCCCTAACCTCTAATCCCTAACCTCTAACCCCCAACCTCTAACCCCTAACCACCAACCCCCCCTAACCACCAACCCCTAACCTCTAACCCCCAACCCCCAACCTCTAACCCCCAACCACCAACCCCCAACCACCAACCCCCAACCTCTAACCCCTAACCACCAACCCCCAACCACCAACCCCTAACCTCTAACCCCTAACCTCTAACCCCTAACCTCTAACCCCAACCTCTAATCCCCAACCTCTAACCCCTAACCACCAACCCCTAACCTCTAACCTCTAACCCCTAACCTCTAACCCTAACCTCTAACCCCTAACCTCTAACCCCCTCTAACCCCTAACCTCTAACTCCATCCTCTAATCCCCAACCCCTAAACTCTAACCCTAACCCCTAACCCTAACAAACAACCCCCAACCTCTAACCCTAACAAACCAACCCCCATCTTCTAACCACCAACCAAACCTCTAATCACCCCCCTAATCCCCAACCCCTAACCTCTAACCCCCAACCTCTAACCCCAACCACCAACCCCCAACCTCTAACCCCCAACCTCTAACCCTAACCCCTAACCACCAACCTCTAACCTCTAACCCCTAACCTTTAACCCCTAACCACCAACCCCCAAACTCTAACGCCTAACCTCTAACCCCCCCAACCCCTAACCACCAACCCCCAACCTCTAACCCCTAACCACCAACCCCAACCTCTAACCACTAACCTCTAACCACCAACCTCTAACCCCTAACCTTTAACCCCCTAACCACCAACCCCCAACTCTAACCCCTAACCTCTAACCCCAATCTCTAATCCCTAACCTTTAACCCCTAACCTCAACCCCCAACCTCTAACCCCTAACCTTTAACCCTAACCACCAACCTCTAATCCTAACCTTTAACCCCTAACCACCAACCCCCAACCTCTAACCCCCTAACCTTTAACCCCTAACCACCAACCCCTAACGCCTAACCTCTAACCCCAAACTCTAACCCATAACCTCTAATCCCCAACTCCTAACCACCAACCTCTAACCCATAACCTTAACCCTAACCCTAACCTCTAACCCCCAATCTCTAACCCATAACCTTTAACCTAACCTCTAACCCCTAATCTTTAACCCATAACCTTTAACCTAACCTCTAACCCCTAATCTTTAACCCATAACCTTTAACCTAACCTCTAACCCCTAATCTTTAACCCATAACCTTTAACCTAACCTCTAACCCCTAATCTTTAACCCATAACCTTTAACCTAACCTCTAACCCTAATCTTTAACCCATAACCTTTAACCTAACCTCTAACCCCTAATCTCTAACCCATAACCTTTAACCTAACCTCTAACCCCTAATCTTTAACCCATAACCTTTAACCTAACCTCTAACCCCTAATCTTTAACCCATAACCTTTAACCTAACCTCTAACCCCTAATCTTTAACCCATAACCTTTAACCTAACCTCTAACCCCTAATCTTTAACCCATAACCTTTAACCTAACCTCTAACCCCTAATCTCTAACCCATAACCTTTAACCTAACCTCTAACCCCTAATCTTTAACCCATAACCTTTAACCCTACTACAGGAGAGACAAACAATACAATATATTTGTATGATATTAAAATATATGATTTTTGGTTTGTTTTAATGTATAATTGATAATGATGAACAGTTAATTATAACAACATTAGCAGGTCATAGTTCACCCTGACAAAGGATGCCGGACATATTGTCTTTCACCACGGGGGGGCGCTGTAACCCCCGTTCTGTGTAAACCCCAGCAATCCCTTTTGCATTGATTTTAAAGGATCAACATAACTGATTGGTATCTGTCTCTCAGGACGTCCAATCGGAAGCTGGCGTTCAGGGTGTTGCTGAGCGAGGCCAGTGTGTCGCTGAGTGATGACATCACCAGTCGTTCGGGTTCCGTGGAGCTCTTGAGGCTGACTCTGTCCAAACTGCTACTGAACCTGTGTCCTGCCCGTCTGGGTGACTCTGGCATGGGGCTGGTCACCGCCGGGATGGGAGAGGCCTGTCTGGTCGAAGTCCACTGTGCCAGCCTGCAGGTGGGTCGACTCATAGGCTGTTTATAGGTCACCTGACGAAAGGGGTTTATAGGTCATCTGACGAAGGCTGTTTATAGGTCACCTGACGAAGGGGGTTTATAGGTCATCTGACGAAGGCTGTTTATAGGTCACCTGACAAAGACTGTTTATAGGTCACCTGACGAAGGGGGTTTATAGGTCACCTGACGAAGACTGTTTATAGGTCACCTGACGAAGGCTGTTTATAGGTCACCTGACGAAGACTATGTATAGGTCACCTGACGAAGACTATGTATAGGTCACCTGATGAAGGCTGTTTATAGGTCACCTGACGAAGACTATGTATAGGTCACCTGACGAAGACTATGTATAGGTCACCTGACGAAGACTGTTTATAGGTCACCTGACGAAGACTGTTTATAGGTCACCTGACGAAGACTGTTTATAGGTCACCTGACGAAGGCTGTTTATAGGTCACCTGACGAAGGCTGTTTATAGGTCACCTGATGAAGACTGTTTATAGGTCACCTGATGAAGGCTGTTTATAGGTCACCTGACGAAGGCTGTTTTATAGGTCACCTGACGAAGGCTGTTTATAGGTCACCTGACGAAGACTATGTATAGGTCACCTGACTATGTATAGGTCACCTGACGAAGGCTGTTTCAGCCAAAACAGTGTATCTGCCTGAAGGAGTAAAGCACAGGAGCAACACGGAGGCTTTTATCTCTTCATTGACTGTGAAATAACACAGAACGTCTTCTGTAAAATAGACAACTAGAAAAGGTACATTTCCTGCTTCAGCCATCTAAATATCTTCCTGTGTGCAGTATAGATCTACACTATATATATCTATATTAACTAGATATTAACTAGATGTTCTCTTCCAGGTGGATAACTACAGTATAGATCTACACTATATATATCTATATTAACTAGATGTTCTCTTCCAGGTGCATAACTACAGTATAGATCTACACTATATATATCTATATTAACTAGATATTAACTAGATGTTCTCTTCCAGGTGGATAACTACAGTATAGATCTACACTATATATATCTATATTAACTAGATGTTCTCTTCCAGGTGCATAACTACAGTATAGATCTACACTATATATATCTATATTAACTAGATGTTCTCTTCCAGGTGCATAACTACAGTATAGATCTACACTATATATATCTATATTAACTAGATGTTCTCTTCCAGGTGCATAACTACAGTATAGATCTACACTATATATATCTATATTAACTAGATGTTCTCTTCCAGGTGGATAACTACAGTATAGATCTACACTATATATATCTATATATTCCTCTGTTCTCTTCCAGGTGGATAACTACAGTATAGATCTACACTATATATATCTATATTAACTAGATGTTCTCTTCCAGGTGGATAACTACAGTATAGATCTACACTATATATATCTATATATTAACTAGATGTTCTCTTCCAGGTGGATAACTACAGTATAGATCTACACTATATATATCTATATTAACTAGATGTTCTCTTCCAGGTGGATAACTACAGTATAGATCTACACTATATATATCTATATTAACTAGATATTAACTAGATGTTCTCTTCCAGGTGGATAACTACAGTATAGATCTACACTATATATATCTATATTAACTAGATGTTCTCTTCCAGGTGGATAACTACAGTATAGATCTACACTATATATATCTATATATTCCTCTGTTCTCTTCCAGGTGGATAACTACAGTATAGATCTACACTATATATATCTATATTAACTAGATATTAACTAGATGTTCTCTTCCAGGTGGATAACTACAGTATAGATCTACACTATATATATCTATATTAACTAGATGTTCTCTTCCAGGTGCATAACTAGAGTATAGATCTACACTATATATATCTATATTAACTAGATGTTCTCTTCCAGGTGGATAACTACAGTATAGATCTACATTAACTAGATATTCCTCTGTTCTCTTCCAGGTGGATAACTACAGTATAGATCTACACTAACTAGATATTCCTCTGTTCTCTTCCAGCTGTATAACTACAGTATAGATCTACATTAACTAGATATTCCTCTGTTCTCTTCCAGGTGGATAACTACAGTATAGATCTACACTATATATATCTATATTAACTAGATATTAACTAGATGTTCTCTTCCAGGTGGATAACTACAGTATAGATCTACATTAACTAGATATTCCTCTGTTCTCTTCCAGGTGGATAACTACAGTATAGATATACACTAACTAGATATTCCTCTGTTCTCTTCCAGGTGGATAACCAGCTGTATAACTACAGTATAGAGCTACACTAACTAGATATTCCTCTGTTCTCTTCCAGGTGGATAACTACAGTATAGAGCTACACTAAATAGATATTCCTCTGTTCTCTTCCAGGTGGATAACTACAGTATAGAGCTACAGTATATATATCTATATTAACTAGATATTCCTCTGTTCTCTTCCAGGTGGATAACTACAGTATAGATCTACACTAACTAGATATTCCTCTGTTCTCTTCCAGCTGGATAACTACAGTATAGATCTACACTATATATATCTATATTAACTAGATATTAACTAATGTTCTCTTCCAGCTGCATAACTACAGTATAGAGCTACACTAACTAGATATTCCTCTGTTCTCTTCCAGCTGTATAACTACAGTATAGATCTACACTAACTAGATATTCCTCTGTTCTCTTCCAGGTGGATAACTACAGTATAGATCTACACTAACTAGATATTCCTCTGTTCTCTTCCAGGTGGATAACTACAGTATAGAGCTACACTAACTAGATATTCCTCTGTTCTCTTCCAGGTGGATAACTAGAGTATAGATCTACACTAACTAGATATTCCTCTGTTCTCTTCCAGGTGGATAACTACCGTATAGATCTACACTAACTAGATATTCCCCTGTTCTCTTCCAGGTGGATAACCAGCTATATAACTACAGTATAGATCTACACTAACTAGATATTCCCCTGTTCTCTTCCAGGTGGATAACCAGCTGTATAACTACAGTATAGATCTACACTAACTAGATATTCCTCTGTTCTCTTCCAGGTGGATAACTACAGTATAGAGCTACACTAACTAGATATTCCTCTGTTCTCTTCCAGGTGGATAACCAGCTGTATAACCGTGCCAGCTTCCACTTCCCAGTGTTGTTGTGCCAGGAGCAGTGTGTGGAGCCCCTCCCCCCCTGGACCAGCGATGCCAACCCCACCACCTCACTACAGGCCCTGGAGGAGTTTAAGGCGTCGTGCTTCCTCCAGCTGGGGCTCACCTTGGACAGGTATAATACCATGTCATCTCTTTATTGGCCATGGAAGTAATACCAATACCAACTATACAGCATCATTAATACAGCATAATTAATGCAGCATCATGAATACAGCATCTTTAATACTACAGCATCATTAACATTAATACAGCATCATCATCATTAATACAGCATCATTAATACAGCATCTTTAATACAGCGTCATCATCATTAATACAGCATCATTAATACAGCATCATCATCATTAATACAGCATCATTATCATTAATACAGCATCATTAATACAGCATCTTTAATACAGCGTCATCATCATTAATACAGCATCTTTAATACAGCATCATTAATACAGCGTCATCATCATTAATACAGCATCATTAATACAGCATCATTAATACAGCATCATCATCATTAATACAGCATTATTAATACATTCATACTGCATCATCATCATTAATGCAGCATCATTCATACAGCATCGCCATCATTAATACAGCATCATCATTACAGCATCCTTATTACAGCATCATTAATACAGTATCATTAATACAACATTATTAATACAACATCATTAATACAGTATCATTAATACATCATCATTAATACATCATCATTAATACAGCATCATTAATACAGCACCATCATTACAGCATCATTAATACAGCATCCTTATTACAGCATCATTAATACAGTATCATTACAGCATCATTAATACAGCACCATCATTACAGCATCATTAATACAGCATTATTAATACAGCATCATTAATACAGCACCATCAATACAGCATCATTAATACAGCACCATCATTACAGCATCATTAATACAGCGTCATTAATACAGCATCATCATCATTAATACATCATCATTAATACAGCATAATTAATACAGCATCATTATTACAGCATCATCGTCATTAATACAGCATCATTAATATAGCATCATTAATACAGCATCATTAATACAGTATCATTAATACAGCATCATTAATACAGCATCATTAATACAGCATCATTAATACAGCATCATTAATACAGCATCATTAATATAGCATCATTAATACAGCATCATTAATACAGTATCATTAATACATCATCATTAATACAGCATCATTAATACATCATCATTAATACAGCATCATTAATATAGCATAATTAATACAGCATCATTATTACAGCATCATCGTCATTAATACAGCATCATTAATATAGCATCATTAATACAGCATCATTAATACAGCATCATTAATACAGCATCATTAATACAGCATCATTAATACAGCATCATTAATACAGCATCATTAATACAGCATCATTAATACAGCATCATTAATACAGCATCATTAATACAGTATCATTACAGCATCATTAATACAGCATCATTAATACAGCATCATTAATACAGTATCATTAATACAGCATCATTAATACAGCATCATTAATACAGCATCATTAATACAGCATCATTAATACAGCATCATTAATACAGCATCATTAATACAGCATCATTAATATAGCATCATTAATACAGCATCATTAATACAGCATCATTAATACAGCATCATTAATACAGCATCATTAATACAGCATCATTAATACAGCATCATTAATACAGCATCATTATTACAGCATCATTAATACAGCATCATTAATACAGCATCATTAATACAGCATCATTAATACAGCATCATTAATACAGCATCATTAATACAGCATCATTAATATAGCATCATTAATACAGCATCATTAATACAGTATCATTAATATAGCATCATTAATACAGCATCATTAATACAGTATCATTACAGCATCATTAATACAACATTATTAATACAACATCATTAATACAGTATCATTAATACAGCATCATTAATACAGCATCATTAATACAGCATCATTAATACAGCATCATTAATACAGCATCATTAATACAGCATCATTAATACAGCATCATTAATACAGTATCATTAATACATCATCATTAATACAGCATCATTAATACATCATCATTAATACAGCATCATTAATATAGCATAATTAATACAGCATCATTAATACAGCATCAAATACAGCATCATTAATACAGCATCATTAATACAGCATCATTATTACAGCATCATTAATACAGCATCATTAATATAGCATCATTAATACAGCATCATTAATATAGCATCATTAATACAGCATCATTAATATAGCATCATTAATACAGCATCATTAATACAGCATCATTAATACAGCATCATTAATATAGCATCATTAATACAGCATCATTAATACAGCATCATTAATACAGCATCGTCATCATTATTACAGCATCATTAATACAGCATCATTAATACAGCATCATTAATACAGCATCATTAATATAGCATCATTAATACAGCATCATTAATACAGCATCGTTATTACAGTACAAGGGAATGTGAGCAGACAGAGCAGATCTTTCCATCATTGTCCCTTGTGAGACACCGTACTGACATGCCATGTATCCCATGTTGAGACACCGTCCAGACATGCCATGTATCCCATGTTGAGACACCGTCCAGACATGCCATGTATCCCATGTTGAGACACCGTCCAGACATGCCATGTATCCCATGTTGAGACACCGTCCAGACATGCCATGTATCCCATGTTGAGACACCGTCCAGACATGCCATGTATCCCCTTGTGAGACACCGTCCAGACATGCCATGTATCCCATGTTGAGACACCGTCCAGACATGCCATGTATCCCATGTTGAGACACCGTCCAGACATGCCATGTATCCCATGTTGAGACACCGTCCAGACATGCCATGTATCCCATGTTGAGACACCGTCCAGACATGCCATGTATCCCCTTTATGAGACACCGTCCAGACATGCCATGTATCCCACGTTGAGTCCTCTGGCTCTCCTCTGTTCAATAGCCTGCTGCTGGTTGAGGTAAAACTGCCCCTGTTCTGTTGTCACTGACTGGGGTCTTGTATTTCCTACAGGGAGGGCTACAGTGTGGACCAGCTGACCTTCCACATCAAACCAGCCCGTCTCTACCTAGAGGACACCTTCGTCTACTACATCAAGACTCTGTTTCACACCTACATCCCAGACTCAGCCCTGGCCCCTTCCCCGGGCCCTAACCCCTCGGAGCGCTACGGGGGTCCCCTGCTCCCGGAGACCGTCCTTCAGTCCATCCCAGCCCTGGTGCGCCCTCTGAGGCTGCAGCGCCTGGTCATTCAGCCGGTCGACATGTTGGTCAGCGTCCACGCCTCTCTGAAGCTCTACATCGCCTCGGATCACACGCCGTTGTCGTTCTCCCTGTTCGACAGAGGACCGCTCTGTACTACAGCCAGACAGCTGATCCACGCACTCACCATGCATTACGCTGCCGGGGCGCTGTTCAGGGCTGGTGAGTGGGGGTGTGTGTGTGTGTGTGTGTGTGTGTGTGTGTGTGTGTGTGTGTGTGTGTGTGTGTGTTTACACCTGAATAGCCAGATATATACAGCTGTATCTGGTCTGTATAGACTACAGCTGTATCTGGTCTGTATAGACTGTATAGACTACAGCTGTATCTGGTCTGTATAGACTGTATAGACTACAGCTGTATCTGGTCTGTATAGACTACAGCTGTAACTGGTCTGTATAGACTACAGCTGTATCTGGTCTGTATAGACTACAGCTGTATCTGGTCTGTATAGACTGTATAGACTACAGCTGTAACTGGTCTGTATAGACTGTATAGACTACAGCTGTATCTGGTCTGTATAGACTACAGCTGTAACTGGTCTGTATAGACTGTATAGACTACAGCTGTATAGACTGTATCTGGTCTGTATAGACTACAGCTGTATCTGGTCTGTATAGACTGTATAGACTACAGCTGTATCTGGTCTGTATAGACTACAGCTGTATCTGGTCTGTAGCTGTAACTGGTCTGTATAGACTGTAGACTACAGCTGTATCTGGTCTGTATAGACTACAGCTGTATCTGGTCTGTATAGACTACAGCTGTATCTGGTCTGTATAGACTGTATAGACTACAGCTAACTGGTCTGTATAGACTACAGCTGTATCTGGTCTGTATAGACTACAGCTGTATCTGGTCTGTATAGACTGTATAGACTACAACTGTATCTGGTCTGTATAGACTACAACTGTAACTGGTCTGTATAGACTACAGCTGTATCTGGTCTGTATAGACTACAGCTGTATCTGGTCTGTATACAGCTGTATCTGGTCTGTATAGACTACAGCTGTACTGGTCTGTATAGACTACAGCTGTAACTGGTCTGTATAGACTGTACAGCTGTATCTGGTCTGTATAGACTACAGCTGTAACTGGTCTGTATAGACTACAGCTGTATCTGGTCTGTATAGACTACAGCTGTATCTGGTCTGTATAGACTGTATAGACTACAACTGTAACTGGTCTGTATAGACTACAGCTGTATCTGGTCTGTATAGACTACAGCTGTAACTGGTCTGTATAGACTAGTAACTGGTCTGTATAGACTGTATAGACTACAGCTGTAACTGGTCTGTATAGACTGTATAGACTACAGCTGTAACTGGTCTGTATAGACTACAGCTGTAACTGGTCTGTATAGACTACAGCTGTATCTGGTCTGTATAGACTACAGCTGTAACTGGTCTGTATAGACTATAGACTACAGCTGTAACTGGTCTGTATAGACTACAGCTGTAACTGGTCTGTATAGACTGTATAGACTACAGCTATAGACCCAGTCTGTATAGACTACAGCTGTATCTGGTCTGTATAGACTGTATAGACTACAGCTGTAACTGGTCTGTATAGACTACAGCTGTAACTGGTCTGTATAGACTGTATAGACTACAGCTGTAACTGGTCTGTATAGACTACAGCTGTAACTGGTCTGTAATAGACTACAGCTGTATCTGGTCTGTATAGACTACAGCTGTATGGTCTGTATAGACTACAGCTGTATCTGGTCTGTATAGACTACAGCTGTATCTGGTCTGTATAGACTACAGCTGTATCTGGTCTGTATAGACTACAGCTGTAACTGGTCTGTATAGACTACAGCTGTATCTGGTCTGTATAGACTACAGCTGTAACTGGTCTGTATAGACTACATCTGTAACTGGTCTGTAGACTACAGCTGTATCTGGTCTGTATGGACTACAGCTGTATCTGGTCTGTATAGACTGTATAGACTACAGCTGTAACTGGTCTGTATAGACTGTATAGACTACAGCTGTATCTGGTCTGTATAGACTGTATAGACTACAGCTGTATCTGGTCTGTATAGACTACAGCTGTATCTGGTCTGTATAGACTGTATAGACTACAGCTGTAACTGGTCTGTATAGACTACATCTGTATCTGGTCTGTATAGACTACAGACTACATCTGTCTGGACTGTACAGCTGTATCTGGTCTGCTGTATATAGACATAGACTACAGCTGTATCTGGTCTGTATAGACTACAGCTGTATCTGGTCTGTATAGACTACAGCTGTATCTGGTCTGTAGACTACAGCTGTATCTGGTCTGTATAGACTGTATAGACTACATCTGGTCTGTATAGACTACAGCTGTAACTGGTCTGTATAGACTGTATAGACTACAGCTGTATCTGGTCTGTATAGACTGTAGACTACAGCTGTAACTGGTCTGTATAGACTGTATAGACTACAGCTGTAACTGGTCTGTATAGACTACAGCTGTATCTGGTCTGTATAGACTACAGCTGTATCTGGTCTGTATAGACTACAGCTGTAACTGGTCTGTATCTGGCTGTATCTGGTCTGTATAGACTACAGCTGTAACTGGTCTGTATAGACTGTATAGACTACAGCTGTATCTGGTCTGTATAGACTGTATAGACTATTCAGCTGTATCTGGTCTGTATAGACTGTATAGACTACAGCTGTAACTGGTCTGTATAGACTGTATAGACTACAGCTGTAACTGGTCTGTATAGACTACAGCTGTAACTGGTCTGTATAGACTACAGCTGTAACTGGTCTGTATAGACTGTATAGACTACAGCTGTATCTGGTCTGTATAGACTACAGCTGTAACTGGTCTGTATAGACTACAGCTGTATCTGGTCTGTATAGACTACAGCTGTAACTGGTCTGTATAGACTGTATAGACTACAACTGTAACTGGTCTGTATAGACTGTATAGACTACAGCTGTAACTGGTCTGTATAGACTGTATAGACTACAGCTGTAACTGGTCTGTCTGTATAGACTACAGCTGTAACTGGTCTGTATAGACTACAGCTGTATCTGGTCTGTATAGACTACAGCTGTAACTGGTCTGTATAGACTGTATAGACTACAGCTGTAACTGGTCTGTATAGACTACAGCTGTAACTGGTCTGTATATACAGACTGTATAGACTACAGTATAGACCCAGTATAGACTACAGCTGTATCTGGTCTGTATAGACTGTATAGACTACAGCTGTAACTGGTCTGTATAGACTGTTGTAACTGGTCTGTATAGACTGTATAGACTACAGCTGTCTGGTCTGTATAGACTACAGCTGTAACTGGTCTGTATAGACTACAGCTGTAACTGGTCTGTATAGACTACAGCTGTAACTGGTCTGTATAGACTGCTGTATCTGGTCTGTATAGACTACAGCTGTATCTGGTCTGTATAGACTACAGCTGTATCTGGTCTGTATAGACTACAGCTGTAACTGGTCTGTATAGACTACAGCTGTATCTGGTCTGTATAGACTACTGTAGGTAACTGGTCTGTATAGACTACATCTGTAACTGGTCTGTATAGACTACAGCTGTATCTGGTCTGTATGGACTGCAGATGTATCTGGTCTGTATAGACTGTATAGACTACAGCTGTAACTGGTCTGTATAGACTGTATAGACTACAGCTGTAACTGGTCTGTATAGACTGTATAGACTACAGCTGTATCTGGTCTGTATAGACTACAGCTGTATCTGGTCTGTATAGACTGTATAGACTACAGCTGTAACTGGTCTGTATAGACTACATCTGTATCTGGTCTGTATAGACTACAGCTGTATCTGGTCTGTATAGACTGTATAGACTACAGCTGTAACTGGTCTGTATAGACTATCTGGTCTGTCTGCTATAGACTGTATAGACTACAGCTGTATCTGGTCTGTATAGACTACAGCTGTATCTGGTCTGTATAGACTGTAGACTACAGCTGTATCTGGTCTGTATAGACTACAGCTGTAACTGGTCTGTATAGACTACAGCTGTATCTGGTCTGTATAGACTACAGCTGTAACTGGTCTGTATAGACTGTATAGACTCAGCTGTATCTGGTCTGTATAGACTACAGCTGTAACTGGTCTGTATAGACTGTACAGCTGTATCTGGTCTGTATAGACTGTATAGACTACAGCTGTATCTGGTCTGTATAGACTACAGCTGTATGGTCTGTATAGACTACAGCTGTAACTGGTCTGTATAGACTGTATAGACTACAGCTGTAACTGGTCTGTATAGACTGTATAGACTACAGCTGTAACTGTCTGTAAGACTACAGGTCTGGTCTGTAGACTGCCTGGTCTGTATAGACTACAGCTGTAACTGGTCTGTATAGACTGTATAGACTGTAACTGGTCTGTAGACTAGACTACAGCTGTGTATAGACTGTCTGTATAGACCCAGTATAGACTACAGCTGTATCTGGTCTGTATAGACTGTATAGACTACAGCTGTATCTGGTCTGTATAGACTACAGCTGTAACTGGTCTGTATAGACTACAGCTGTAACTGGTCTGTATAGACTACAGCTGTAACTGGTCTGTATAGACTACAGCTGTATCTGGTCTGTATAGACTACAGCTGTAACTGGTCTGTATAGACTACAGCTGTATCTGTATAGACTACAGCTGTAACTGTCTGTATATAGACTACAGCTGTAACTGGTCTGTATAGACTACAGCTGTATCTGGTCTGTATAGACTGTAACTGGTCTGTATAGACTACAGCTGTATAGACTACAGCTGTAACTGGTCTGTATAGACTGTAGCTGTATCTGGTCTGTATAGAGCTGTAACTGGTCTGTATAGACTACAGCTGTAACTGGTCTGTATAGACTATAGACAGCTGTAACTGGTCTGTATAGACTACAGCTGTATCTGGTCTGTATATGACTATAGACTACAGCTGTAACTGGTCTGTATAGACTACAGCTGTATCTGGTCTGTATAGACTACAGCTGTAACTGGTCTGTATAGACTGTATAGACTACAGCTGTAACTGGTCTGTATAGACTGTATAGACTACAGCTGTATCTGGTCTGCATATAGACTGTATAGACTACAGCTGTATAGACTACAGCTGTAACTGGTCTGTATAGACTGTATAGACTACAGCTGTAACTGGTCTGTATAGACTGTATAGACTACAGCTGTATCTGGTCTGTATAGACTACAGCTGGTCTGTAACTGTATAGACTACTGTATAGACTACAGCTGTATAACTGTATCTGGTCTGTATAGACTACAGCTGTAACTGGTCTGTATAGACTACAGCTGTAACTGGTCTGTATAGACTGTACTACAGCTGTAACTGGTCTGTATAGACTACAGCTGTAACTGGTCTGTATAGACTACAGCTGTAACTGGTCTGTATAGACTACAGCTGTATCTGGTCTGTATAGACTACAGCTGTAACTGGTCTGTATAGACTACAGCTGTAACTGGTCTGTATAGACTACAGCTGTAACTGGTCTGTATAGACTACAGCTGTAACTGGTCTGTATAGACTGTATAGACTACAGTATAGACTGTACAGCTGGGTCTGTATAGACTACAGCTGTAACTGGTCTGTATAGACTACAGCTGTAACTGGTCTGTATAGACTACAGCTGTAACTGGTCTATAGACTACAGCTGTACTGGTCTGTATAGACTACAGCTGTATCTGGTCTGTATAGACTGCTGTATCTGGTCTGTATAGACTGTGTATGGTCTGTATAGACTACAGCTGTAACTGGTCTTTATAGACTACAGCTGTAACTGGTCTGTATAGACTGTATAGACTACAGCTGTATCTGGTCTGTATAGACTGTATAGACTACAGCTGTAACTGGTCTGCTGTATGTAGACTGTAACTGGTCTGTATAGACAGCTGTAACTGGTCTGTATAGACTACAGCTGTATCTCTGGTCTGTATAGACTACAGCTGTATCTGGTCTGTATAGACTGTATAGACTACAGCTGTATCTGGTCTGTATAGACTACAGCTGTAACTGGTCTGTATAGACTACAGCTGTATCTGGTCTGTATAGACTACAGCTGTAACTGGTCTGTATAGACTACATCTGTAACTGGTCTGTATAGACTGCTGTAACTGGTCTGTATAGACTACAGCTGTAACTGGTCTGTATAGACTGTATAGACTACAGCTGTATCTGGTCTGTATAGACTGCAGACTGGTGTGTAACTGGTCTGTATAGACTACAGCTGTACTGTATAGACTACAGCTGTAACTGGTCTGTTATAGACTACAGCTGTATCTGGCAGCTGTATAGACTGCAGATGTATCTGGTCTGACTCTGTATAGACTACAGCTGTAACTGGTCTGTATAGACTACATCTGCTGTAACTGCTGTAACTGGTCTGTATAGACTACAGCTGTAACTGGTCTGTATAACTGGTCTGTATGACTACAGCTGTAACTAGTCTGTATAGACTGTATAGACTACAGCTGTATCTGGTCTGTATAGACTGTATAGACTACTGTAACTGGTCTGTATAGACTACAGCTGTAACTGGTCTGTATAGACTGTATATGGAGACTACAGCTGTAACTGGTCTGTATAGACTACAGCTCTGTATAGACTACAGCTGTATCTGGTCTGGTCTGTATAGACTACAACTGTAACTGGTCTGTATAGACTGTATAGACTACAGCTGTAACTGGTCTGTATAGACTACAGCTGTATAGACTACAGCTGTAACTGGTCTGTATAGACTGTATAGACTACAGCTGTAGACTGGTCAGTATAGACTACAGCTGTATCTGGTCTGTATAGACTGTATAGACTACAGCTGTAACTGGTCTGTACTACAGCTGTAACTGGTCTGTATAGACTGGTCTGTATGTATAGACTACAGCTACAGCTGTAACTGGTCTGTATAGACTACAGCTGTAACTGGTCTGACTGTATAGACTACAGCTGTATCTGGTCTGTATAGACTGTATAGACTACAGCTGTAACTGGTCTGTATAGACTGTATAGACTACAGCTGTATGGTCTGTATAGACTACAGCTGTGGTCTGTATAGACTGCTGTAACTGGTCTGTATCTGTATAGACTACAGCTGTATCTGGTCTGTATAGACTGTATAGACTACAGCTGTATCTGGTCTGTATAGACTGTATAGACTACAGCTGTAACTGGTCTGTATAGACTACAGCTGTAACTGGTCTGTATAGACTGTATAGACTACAGCTGTACAGCTGTATCTGGTCTGTAGACTACAGCTGTATCTGGTCTGTATAGACTACAGCTGTAACTGGTCTGTATAGACTACAGCTGTAACTGGTCTGTATAGACTATAGACTACAGTATAGACCCAGTATAGACTACAGCTGTATCTGGTCTGTATAGACTATAGACTACAGCTGTAACTGGTCTGTATAGACTACAGTTGTAACTGGTCTGTATAGACTACAGCTGTAACTGGACTCTGGTCTGTATAGACTGTATAGACTACTGGTCTGTATAGACTAGCTGCTGTAACTGGTCTGTATAGACTACAGCTGTATCTGGTCTGTATAGACTACAGCTGTATCTGGTCTGTATAGACTACAGCTGTAACTGGTCTGTATAGACTACATCTGTAACTGGTCTGTATAGACTACAGCTGTATCTGATGGACTACAGATGTAACTGGTCTGTATAGACTAGACTACAGCTGTAACTGGTCTGTATAGACTGTATAGACTACAGCTGTATCTGGTCTGTATAGACTGTATAGACTACAGCTGTATCTGGTCTGTATAGACTACAGACTGGTCTGTATAGACTGTATAGACTACAGCTGTAACTGGTCTGTATAGACTACATCTGTATCTGGTCTGTATAGACTACAGCTGTAACTGGTCTGTATAGACTGTATAGACTACAGCTGTATCTGGTCTGTATAGACTGTATAGACTACAGCTGTATCTGGTCTGTATAGACTGTATAGACTACAGCTGTATCTGGTCTGTATAGACTACAGCTGTATCTGGTCTGTATAGACTACATCTGTATCTGGTCTGTATAGACTACAGCTGTATCTGGTCTGTATAGACTGTATAGACTACAGCTGTATCTGGTCTGTATAGACTACAGCTGTAACTGGTCTGTATAGACTGTATAGACTACAGCTGTATCTGGTCTGTATAGACTACAGCTGTAACTGGTCTGTATAGACTGTATAGACTACAGCTGTATCTGGTCTGTATAGACTACAGCTGTATCTGGTCTGTATAGACTACAGCTGTATCTGGTCTGTATAGACTACATCTGTAACTGGTCTGTATAGACTCTGTATCTGGTCTATAGACTAGCTGTAACTGGTCTGTATAGACTAGACTACATCTGGTCTGTATAGACTGTATAGACTACAGCTGTATCTGGTCTGTATAGACTGGACTCAGCTGTATGTATAGACTGTATAGACTACAGCTGTAACTGGTCTGTATGTATCTGACTGTATAGACTACAGCTGTATCTGGTCTGTATAGACTGTATAGACTGTATCTGGTCTGTATAGACTACAACTGTAACTGGTCTGTATAGACTGCTGTATCTGGTCTGTATAGACTACAGCTGTAACTGGTCTGTATAGACTGTATAGACTACAACTGTAACTGGTCTGTATAGACTGTATAGACTACAGCTGTAACTGGTCTGTATAGACTGTATAGACTACAGCTGTAACTGGTCTGTATAGACTACAGCTGTAACTGGTCTGTATAGACTACAGCTGTATCTGGTCTGTATAGACTACAGCTGTAACTGGTCTGTATAGACTGTATAGACTACAGCTGTAACTGGTCTGTATAGACTACAGCTGTAACTGGTCTGTATAGACTGTATAGACTACTATAGACCCAGTATAGACTACAGCTGTAACTGGTCTGTATAGACTGTATAGACTACAGCTGTAACTGGTCTGTATAGACTACAGCTGTAACTGGTCTGTATAGACTGTACTAGACTACAGCTGTAACTGGTCTGTATAGACTACAGCTGTAACTGGTCTGTAATAGACTACAGCTGTAACTGGTCTGTATAGGTCTGTATAGACTACAGCTGTATCTGGTCTGTATAGACTACAGCTGTATCTGGTCTGTATAGACTACAGCTGTATCTGGTCTGTATAGACTGTATAGACTACAGCTGTATCTGGTCTGTATAGACTACAGCTGTAACTGGTCTGTATAGACTACATCTGTAACTGGTCTGTATAGACTACAGCTGTATCTGGTCTGTATGGACTGCAGATGTATCTGGTCTGTATAGACTGTATAGACTACAGCTGTAACTGGTCTGTATAGACTGTATAGACTACAGCTGTATCTGGTCTGTATAGACTGTATAGACTACAGCTGTATCTGGTCTGTATAGACTACAGCTGTATCTGGTCTGTATAGACTGTATAGACTACAGCTGTAACTGGTCTGTATAGACTACATCTGTATCTGGTCTGTATAGACTACAGCTGTAACTGGTCTGTATAGACTGTATAGACTACAGCTGTATCTGGTCTGTATAGACTGTATAGACTACAGCTGTATCTGGTCTGTATAGACTGTATAGACTACAGCTGTATCTGGTCTGTATAGACTACAGCTGTATCTGGTCTGTATAGACTACATCTGTATCTGGTCTGTATAGACTACAGCTGTATCTGGTCTGTATAGACTACAGCTGTATCTGGTCTGTATAGACTACAGCTGTAACTGGTCTGTATAGACTGTATAGACTACAACTGTATCTGGTCTGTATAGACTACAACTGTAACTGGTCTGTATAGACTGTATAGACTACAGCTGTAACTGGTCTGTATAGACTGTATAGACTACAGCTGTAACTGGTCTGTATAGACTACAGCTGTATCTGGTCTGTATAGACTACAGCTGTAACTGGTCTGTATAGACTACAGCTGTAACTGGTCTGTATAGACTACAGCTGTAACTGGTCTGTATAGACTACAGCTGTAACTGGTCTGTATAGACTGTATAGACTACAGTATAGACCCAGTATAGACTACAGCTGTATCTGGTCTGTATAGACTGTATAGACTACAGCTGTAACTGGTCTGTATAGACTACAGCTGTATCTGGTCTGTATAGACTACAGCTGTAACTGGTCTGTATAGACTGTATAGACTACAGCTGTATCTGGTCTGTATAGACTGTATAGACTACAGCTGTATCTGGTCTGTATAGACTGTATAGACTACAGCTGTATCTGGTCTGTATAGACTACAGCTGTATCTGGTCTGTATAGACTGTATAGACTACAGCTGTAACTGGTCTGTATAGACTACAGCTGTATCTGGTCTGTATAGACTACAGCTGTAACTGGTCTGTATAGACTACAGCTGTAACTGGTCTGTATAGACTGTATAGACTACAGCTGTAACTGGTCTGTATAGACTGTATAGACTACAACTGTATCTGGTCTGTATAGACTACAACTGTAACTGGTCTGTATAGACTACAGCTGTATCTGGTCTGTATAGACTACAGCTGTAACTGGTCTGTATAGACTGTATAGACTACAACTGTAACTGGTCTGTATAGACTGTATAGACTACAGCTGTAACTGGTCTGTATAGACTGTATAGACTACAGCTGTAACTGGTCTGTATAGACTACAGCTGTAACTGGTCTGTATAGACTACAGCTGTATCTGGTCTGTATAGACTACAGCTGTAACTGGTCTGTATAGACTGTATAGACTACAGCTGTAACTGGTCTGTATAGACTACAGCTGTAACTGGTCTGTATAGACTGTATAGACTACAGTATAGACCCAGTATAGACTACAGCTGTATCTGGTCTGTATAGACTGTATAGACTACAGCTGTAACTGGTCTGTATAGACTGTATAGACTACAGCTGTAACTGGTCTGTATAGACTACAGCTGTAACTGGTCTGTATAGACTACAGCTGTAACTGGTCTGTATAGACTACAGCTGTATCTGGTCTGTATAGACTACAGCTGTATCTGGTCTGTATAGACTACAGCTGTAACTGGTCTGTATAGACTACAGCTGTATCTGGTCTGTATAGACTACAGCTGTATCTGGTCTGTATAGACTACAGCTGTAACTGGTCTGTATAGACTACAGCTGTAACTGGTCTGTATAGACTACATCTGTAACTGGTCTGTATAGACTACAGCTGTATCTGGTCTGTATGGACTGCAGATGTATCTGGTCTGTATAGACTGTATAGACTACAGCTGTAACTGGTCTGTATAGACTGTATAGACTACAGCTGTATCTGGTCTGTATAGACTGTATAGACTACAGCTGTATCTGGTATGTATAGACTACAGCTGTATCTGGTCTGTATAGACTGTATAGACTACAGCTGTAACTGGTCTGTATAGACTACATCTGTATCTGGTCTGTATAGACTACAGCTGTATCTGGCCTCTGTATAGACTGTATAGACTACAGCTGTATCTGGTCTGTATAGACTACAGCTGTATCTGGTCTGTATAGACTGTATAGACTACAGCTGTAACTGGTCTGTATAGACTACAGCTGTAACTGGTCTGTATAGACTACAGCTGTATCTGGTCTGTATAGACTACAGCTGTAACTGGTCTGTATAGACTGTATAGACTACAACTGTATCTGGTCTGTATAGACTACAGCTGTAACTGGTCTGTATAGACTGTATAGACTACAACTGTATCTGGTCTGTATAGACTACAACTGTAACTGGTCTGTATAGACTACAGCTGTATCTGGTCTGTATAGACTACAGCTGTAACTGGTCTGTATAGACTGTATAGACTACAACTGTAACTGGTCTGTATAGACTGTATAGACTACAGCTGTAACTGGTCTGTATAGACTGTATAGACTACAGCTGTAACTGGTCTGTATAGACTACAGCTGTAACTGGTCTGTATAGACTACAGCTGTATCTGGTCTGTATAGACTACAGCTGTAACTGGTCTGTATAGACTGTATAGACTACAGCTGTAACTGGTCTGTATAGACTACAGCTGTAACTGGTCTGTATAGACTACAGCTGTAACTGGTCTGTATAGACTGTATAGACTACAGTATAGACCCAGTATAGACTACAGCTGTATCTGGTCTGTATAGACTGTATAGACTACAGCTGTAACTGGTCTGTATAGACTACAGTTGTAACTGGTCTGTATAGACTGTATAGACTACAGCTGTAACTGGTCTGTATAGACTACAGCTGTAACTGGTCTGTATAGACTACAGCTGTATCTGGTCTGTATAGACTACAGCTGTATCTGGTCTGTATAGACTACAGCTGTAACTGGTCTGTATAGACTACAGCTGTAACTGGTCTTTATAGACTACAGCTGTAACTGGTCTGTATAGACTGTATAGACTACAGCTGTATCTGGTCTGTATAGACTGTATAGACTACAGCTGTAACTGGTCTGTATAGACTGTATAGACTACAGCTGTAACTGGTCTGTATAGACTACAGCTGTAACTGGTCTGTATAGACTACAGCTGTAACTGGTCTGTATAGACTACAGCTGTAACTGGTCTGTATAGACTACAGCTGTATCTGGTCTGTAGACTACAGCTGTATCTGGTCTGTATAGACTGTATAGACTACAGCTGTATCTGGTCTGTATAGACTACAGCTGTAACTGGTCTGTATAGACTACAGCTGTATCTGGTCTGTATAGACTACAGCTGTAACTGGTCTGTATAGACTGTATAGACTACAGCTGTAACTGGTCTGTATAGACTACAGCTGTAACTAGTCTGTATAGACTGTATAGACTACAGCTGTATCTGGTCTGTATAGACTGTATAGACTACATCTGTAACTGGTCTGTATAGACTACAGCTGTAACTGGTCTGTATAGACTACAGCTGTATCTGGTCTTTATAGACTACAGCTGTATCTGGCCTGTATGGACTGCAGATGTATCTGGTCTGTATAGACTGTATAGACTACAGCTGTAACTGGTCTGTATAGACTACAGCTGTATCTGGTCTGTATAGACTACAGCTGTAACTGGTCTGTATAGACTGTATAGACTACAACTGTATCTGGTCTGTATAGACTACAACTGTAACTGGTCTGTATAGACTGTATAGACTACAGCTGTAACTGGTCTGTATAGACTACAGCTGTATCTGGTCTGTATAGACTACAGCTGTAACTGGTCTGTATAGACTGTATAGACTACAGTATAGACCCAGTATAGACTACAGCTGTATCTGGTCTGTATAGACTGTATAGACTACAGCTGTAACTGGTCTGTATAGACTACAGCTGTAACTGGTCTGGTAGACTGTATAGACTACAGCTGTAACTGGTCTGTATAGACTACAGCTGTAACTGGTCTGTATAGACTACAGCTGTAACTGGTCTGTATAGACTACAGCTGTATCTGGTCTCTATAGACTGTATAGACTACAGCTGTATCTGGTCTGTATAGACTGTATAGACTACAGCTGTAACTGGTCTGTATAGACTGTATAGACTACAGCTGTAACTGGTCTGTATAGACTGTATAGACTACAGCTGTATCTGGTCTGTATAGACTGTATAGACTACAGCTGTAACTGGTCTGTATAGACTGTATAGACTACAGCTGTATCTGGTCTGTATAGACTACAGCTGTAACTGATCTGTATAGACTGTATAGACTACAGCTGTATCTGGTCTGTATACAGCTGTATCTGGTCTGTATAGACTGTATAGACTACAGCTGTATCTGGTCTGTATAGACTGTATAGACTACAGCTGTAACTGGTCTGTATAGACTACAGCTGTATAGACTACAGCTGTATCTGGTCTGTATAGACTGTATAGACTACAGCTGTATCTGGTCTGTATAGACTACAGCTGTAACTGGTCTGTATAGACTACAGCTGTAACTGGTCTGTATAGACTGTATAGACTACAGCTGTATCTGGTCTGTATAGACTGTATAGACTACAGCTGTATCTGGTCTGTATAGACTGTATAGACTACAGCTGTATCTGGTCTGTATAGACTGTATAGACTACAGCTGTATCTGGTCTGTATAGACTGTATAGACTACAGCTGTATCTGGTCTGTATAGACTACAGCTGTAAC
Organism: Oncorhynchus nerka; assembly: GCF_034236695.1. Lineage (NCBI taxonomy): Eukaryota > Metazoa > Chordata > Actinopteri > Salmoniformes > Salmonidae > Oncorhynchus > Oncorhynchus nerka. The sequence goes on along the minus strand of NC_088409.1, from coordinate 5,841,799 downwards.
TGGTCTGTATAGACTGTATAGACTACAGCTGTATCTGGTCTGTATAGACTGTATAGACTACAGCTGTATCTGGTCTGTATAGACTGTATAGACTACAGCTGTAACTGGTCTGTATAGACTACAGCTGTAACTGGTCTGTATAGACTACAGCTGTAACTGGTCTGTATAGACTACAGCTGTATCTGGTCTGTATAGACTACAGCTGTAACTGGTCTGTATAGACTACAGCTGTAACTGGTCTGTATAGACTACAGCTGTAACTGGTCTGTATAGACTACATCTGTATCTGGTCTGTATAGACTACAGCTGTAACTGGTCTGTATAGACTGTATAGACTACAACTGTATCTGGTCTGTATAGACTGTAACTGGTCTGTATAGACTACAGCTGTATCTGGTCTGTATAGACTACAGCTGTATCTGGTCTGTATAGACTACAGCTGTAACTGGTCTGTATAGACTGTATAGACTACATCTGTATCTGGTCTGTATAGACTACAGCTGTAACTGGTCTGTATAGACTACAGCTGTAACTGGTCTGTATAGACTGTATAGACTACATCTGTATCTGGTCTGTATAGACTACAGCTGTAACTGGTCTGTATAGACTGTATAGACTACAGCTGTAACTGGTCTGTATAGACTACAGCTGTAACTGGTCTGTATAGACTACAGCTGTATCTGGTCTGTATAGACTACAGCTGTATCTGGTCTAGACTGTATAGACTGTATAGACTACAGCTGTAACTGGTCTGTATAGACTATAGACAGCTGTATCTGGTCTGTATAGACTACAGCTGTAACTGGTCTGTATAGACTACAGCTGTACTGGTCAGCTGTATAGACTACAGCTGTAACTGGTCTGTATAGACTACAGCTGTAACTGGTCTGTATAGACTACAGCTGTAACTGGTCTGTATAGACTGTATAGACTACAGCTGTATCTGGTCTGTATAGACTGTATAGACTACAGCTGTAACTGGTCTTTATAGACTACAGCTGTAACTGGTCTGTATAGACTACAGCTGTACCTGGTCTGTATAGACTACAGCTGTAGAGAGAGAGGGGGAGGGAGAGAGAGAGGGGGAGGGAGGGAGAGAGAGAGGGGGAGGGAGGGAGAGAGAGGGAGGGAGGGAGGAGGGAGGGAGGGAGAGGGAGGGAGGGAGGGAGAGAGAGGGAGGGAGGGAGGGAGGGAGGGAGGGAGAGGGATGGAAAAATCTGTTGTTTAATGCGCCATGGGCTTTGAAAAACTGGCATGTGATTTTTTGATGCAATTGAACAGCCTATAAATATCACTGATCTGTGTCTCCCTCTTTCGCTCGATCAATCCTCTCTCTCTCTCTCGCTCTCTCTCCCCCTCTCTCTCTCTCTCGCTCTCTCTCCCCCTCTCTCTCTCTCTCTCTCTCTCTCTCTCTCTCTCTCTCTCTCCCTCCCTCCCTCTCTCTCTCTCACCCTCTCACCCTCTACCTCTCCTCTCTCCCCTCGCTCTCTCCCTCTCTCCCTCGCTCTCTCTCTACCTCTCCCCTCTCCCTCTCCCCTCTCCCTCTCTCTCTCTTGCTCGCTCTCCCTCTCTCCCCTCTCTCTCTCTCTCCCTCTCTCCCTCTCTCCCTCTCCTCTCCCTCTCTCCCTCTCTCCCTCCCTGTCTCTCTCTCTCACCCTCTACCTCTCCCCCTCTCCCTCTCCTCTCCCCTCTCCCTCTCCTCTCTCTCTCTCTCTCTCTCCCTCCCCCTCTCTCTCTCTCCCTCTCTCCTCTCTCTCTCTCTCTCCCTCCCTGTCTCTCTCTCTCTCCCTCTCTCCCTCCCTGTCTCTCTCTCTCTCCCTCTCTCCCTCCCTGTCTCTCTCTCTCTCTCCCTCTCTCCCTCCCTGTCTCTCTCTCTCACCCTCTACCTCCCTGTCTCTCTCTCTCACCCTCTACCTCCCTGTCTCTCTCTCTCACCCTCTACCTCTCCCCCTCTCTCTCCCTCTCTCTCTCCCCCTCTCTCTCTCTCTCTCCCCTCCCTGTCTCTCTCTCTCTCCCTCTCTCCCTCCCTGTCTCTCTCTCTCCCTCTCTCCCTCCCTGTCTCTCTCTCTCACCCTCTACCTCCCTCTCCCCCTCTCTCTCCTCTCTCCCCTCCCTGTCTCTCTCTCTCTCACCCTCCCTGTCTCTCTCTCTCACCCTCTACCTCTCCCCTCTCCCCTCTCCCTCGCTCCCCCTCTCCCTCCCTGTCTCTCTCTCTCACCCTCTCTCCCTCTCCCTCTCTCTCTCTCTCTCTCTCCCTCCTCTCCCTCTCCCTCTCTCACCCTCTACCTCTCCCTCTCCCTGTCTCTCTCTCACCCTCTCCCTCTCCCTCTCTCCTCTCCCTCTCTCTCTCTCCCTCTCCCTCTCTCTCTCTCCCTCTCTCTCTCTCCCTCTCTCGCTCTCTCTCTCCCCCTCTCTCTCTCCCTCTCTCTCTCCCTCTCTTTCTCCCCCTCTCTCGATCCCTCTCTCTCTCTCTCCCCCTCTCTCTCTAGGCTGGGTGGTGGGGTCTCTGGATCTCCTTGGTAGTCCTGCCAGTCTGGTGAGGTCCTTCGGTAACGGAGTATCAGACTTCTTCCGTCTGCCATACGAGGGTTTGACCCGGGGCCCCGGGGCCTTCGTCAGCGGGGTGTCACGAGGAACCACCTCATTCGTCAAACACATCTCTAAAGGTACCACATCTCTAATGGTACCATACCACATCTCTAGTGGTACCATACCACATCTCTAATGGTACCATACCACATCTCTAGTGGTACCATACCACATCTCTAGTGGTACCATACCACATCTCTAAAGGTACCATACCACATCTCTAAAGGTACAATACCACATCTCTAAAGGTACCACATCTCTAAAGGTACCATACCACATCTCTAAAGGTACCACATCTCTAATGGTACCATACCACATCTCTAATGGTACCATACCACATCTCTAAAGGTACCATACCACATCTCTATTGGTACCATACCACATCTCTAACACATCTCTAATGGTACCATACCACATCTCTAATGGTACCATACCACATCTCTATTGGTACCATACCACATCTCTAATGGTACCATACCACATCTCTATTGGTACCATACCACATCTCTAATGGTACCATACCACATCTCTATTGGTACCATACCACATCTCTAACACATCTATAATGGTACCATACCACATCTCTAATGGTACCATACCACATCTCTAATGGTACCATACCACATCTCTATTGGTACCATACCACATCTCTAATGGTACCATACCACATCTCTAAAGGTACCATACCACATCTCTATTGGTACCATACCACATCTCTAATGGTACCATACCACATCTCTAATGGTAAAATACCACATCTCTATTGGTACCATACCACATCTCTAACACATCTCTAATGGTACCATACCACATCTCTAATGGTACCATACCACATCTCTAATACATCTCTATTGGTACCATACCACATCTCTAATGGTACCATACCACATCTCTAATGGTACCATACCACATCTCTAACACATCTCTAATGGTACCATACCACATCTCTAATGGTACCATACCACATCTCTAACACATCTCTATTGGTACCATACCACATCTCTAATGGTACCATACCACATCTCTAATGGTACCATACCACATCTCTAATACATCTCTATTGGTACCATACCACATCTCTAATGGTACCATACCACATCTCTAATGGTACCATACCACATCTCTAATGGTACCATACCACATCTCTATTGGTACCATACCACATCTCTAACACATCTCTAATGGTACCATACCACATCTCTAATGGTACCATACCACATCTCTAATGGTACCATACCACATCTCTAAAGGTACCATACCACATCTCTAAAGGTACCATACCACATCTCTAAAGGTACCATACCACATCTCTAATGGTACCATACCACATCTCTAGTGGTACCATACCACATCTCTAATGGTACCATACCACATCTCTAATACATCTCTAATGGTACCATACCACAACTCTAAAGGTACCATACCACATCTCTAATGGTACCATACCACATCTCTAATACATCTCTAATGGTACCATACCACATCTCTAATGGTACCATACCACATCTCTAATGGTACCATACCACATCTCTAATGGTACCATACCACATCTCTAATGGTACCATACCACATCTCTAATGGTACCATACCACATCTCTAATGGTACCATACCACATCTCTAATGGTACCATACCACATCTCTAGTGGTACCATACCACATCTCTAATGGTACCATACCACATCTCTAGTGGTACCATACCACATCTCCAGTGGTACCATACCACATCTCTAGTGGTACCATACCACATCTCTAGTGGTACCACATCTCTAATGGTACCATACCACATCTCTAACACATCTCTAGTGGTACCATACCACATCTCTAATGGTACCATACCACATCTCTAGTGGTACCATACCACATCTCTAATGGTACCATACCACATCTCTAAAGGTACCATACCACATCTCTAAAGGTACCATACCACATCTCTAAAGGTACCACATCTCTAATGGTACCATACCACATCTCTAGTGGTACCATACCACATCTCTAATGGTACCATACCACATCTCTAAAGGTACCATACCACATCTCTAGTGGTACCATACCACATCTCTAATGGTACCATACCACATCTCTAATGGTACCATACCACATCTCTAACACATCTCTAAAGGTACCATACCACATCTCTAGTGGTACCATACCACATCTCTAATGGTACCATACCACATCTCTAATGGTACCATACCACATCTCTAACACATCTCTAAAGGTACCATACCACATCTCTAGTGGTACCATACCACATCTCTAAAGGTACCATACCACATCTCTAAAGGTACCATACCACATCTCTAATGGTACCATACCACATCTCTAATACATCTCTAATGGTACCATACCTAGTGACGAGGCAGCCATTGGTCTGAAATATAAACTCAGGATTGTGCCTTTAAATCCTGTATATTTTTAAACAGGTCTGGGAACAGGTTAGTCAGTTAGGTAATTCTCCTGTCAAGAGCACAAACAGGTCTGGGAACAGGTTAGTCAGTTAGGTAATTCTCCTGTCTCTTCCTGTAGGCACACTGACAGGTCTGGGAACAGGTTAGTCAGTTAGATAATTCTCCTGTCAAGAGCACAAACAGGTCTGGGAACAGGTTAGTCAGTTAGGTAATTCTCCTGTCAAGAGCACAAACAGGTCTGGGAACAGGTTAGTCAGTTAGATTATTCTCCTGTCAAGAGCACAAACAGGTCTGGGAACAGGTTAGTCAGTTAGATAATTATCCTGTCTCTTCCTGTAGGCACACTGACAGGTCTGGGAACAGGTTAGTCAGTTAGGTAATTCTCCTGTCTCTTCCTGTAGGCACGCTGACGTCCATCACCAACCTGGCGACCAGCCTGGCCAGGAACATGGACCGGCTGTCCCTGGACGAGGAGCACTATACCAGGCAGGAGGAGTGGAGGAGGCAGCTGCCTGAGAGCCTGGGGGACGGACTCAGACAGGGCCTGTCTAGACTGGGCATCAGCCTACTGGGTGGGTAGAGTATAGTCACTTAGCCAGTCAGTCAGCCAGTCACTCAGTCACTTAGCCAGTCAGTCAGCCAGACAGTCAGTCAGTCACTCAGTCAGTCACTCAGCCAGACAGTCAGTCACTCAGCCAGACAGTCAGTCACTCAGCCAGACAGTCAGTCAGACAGTCACTCAGCCAGACAGTTAGTCAGTAAGCCAGTCAGTCAGTCACTCAGCCAGTCAGTCAGTCAGACAGTCACTCAGCCAGTCAGTCAGTCAGTCAGTTAGCCAGTCACTCAGCCAGACAGTCAGTCAGTCAGTTAGCCAGTCAGTCAGTTAGCCAGTCACTCAGCCAGACAGTCAGTCAGTTAGCCAGTCACTCAGCCAGACAGTCAGTCAGTCACTCAGCCAGAGAGTCAGTCAGTTAGCCAGTCAGTCACTCAGTTAGCCAGTCAGCCAGACAGACAGCCAGTTAGCTAGTCACTCAGTTAGCCAGACAGTCAGTCAGTTAGCCAGTCAGTCAGTCAGTTAGACAGTCACTCAGTCAGACAGCCAGTCAGTCAGTTAGCCAGACAGTCAGTCAGTTAGCCAGTCACTCAGCCAGACAGACAGTCAGTTAGCTAGTCACTCAGTTAGCCAGACAGTCAGTCAGTTAGCCAGTCAGCCAGTCAGTCAGTTAGCCAGCCAGTCAGTCAGTTTGCCAGTCACTCAGCCAGTCAGTCAGTTAGCCAGCCAGTCAGTCAGTTAGCCAGTCACTCAGCCAGACAGACAGTCAGTTAGCTAGTCAGTCAGTTAGCCAGTCACTCAGCCAGTCAGTTAGCCAGTCAGACAGTCAGTCAGTTAGCCAGTCAGTCAGTCACTCAGCCAGTCAGTCAGTGAGTTAGCCAGACAGTCAGTCAGTTAGCCAGTCACTCTTCCAGACAGACAGTCAGTTAGCCAGTCACTCAGCCAGACAGACAGTAGGTACAGTGGAGACCAGCATGGTCCCAATAAACACCTAGGGTCTCTCTGTTTCAAAGACAGACAGTCAGCACAGTGGAGACCAGCATGGTCCCAATAAACACCTAGGGTCTCTCTGTTTCAAAGACAGACAGTAGGTACAGTGGAGACCAGCATGGTCCCAATAAACACCTAGGGTCTCTCTGTTTCAAAGACAGACAGTAGGTACAGTGGAGACAGACAGTCAGTCACTCAGCCAGACAGACAGTAGGTACAGTGGAGACAGACAGTCAGTCACTCAGCCAGACAGACAGTAGGTACAGTGGAGACAGACAGTCAGTCACTCAGCCAGACAGACAGTAGGTACAGTGGAGACAGACAGTCAGTCACTCAGCCAGACAGACAGTAGGTACAGTGGAGACAGACAGTCAGTCACTCAGCCAGACAGACAGTAGGTACAGTGGAGACAGACAGTCAGTCACTCAGCCAGACAGACAGTAGGTACAGTGGAGACAGACAGTCAGTCACTCAGCCAGACAGACAGTAGGTACAGTGGAGACAGACAGTCAGTCACTCAGCCAGACAGACAGTAGGTACAGTGGAGACCAGCATGGTCCCAATAAACACCTAGGGTCTCTCTGTTTCAAAGACACAGAGAGAAACAGCTACTTATGACAGGGGATATCTGGCTCCAAGGACCATGTTGTGATTGGTTGGGAGGTTAAATCCCTTAGTGGGACTGTTGTATCCACACTGTCAATCACAAACATTACTGGTATACAATATCCCTTTGATATAGACCAGAACTTCACGAACCAATAATACTGTAATACATGATACTCTGTTGTAATACATGATACTCTGTTATGATACATGATACTCTGTTGTACTACATGATACTCTGTTGTACTACATGATACTCTGTTGTACTACATGACACTCATGTTGTAATACATGATACTCTGTTCTCTCCAGGAGCGATAGCTGGCATCGTGGACCAGCCCATGTTGTAATACATGATACTCTGTTGTAATACATGATACTCTGTTCTCTCCAGGAGCGATAGCTGGCATCGTGGACCAGCCCATGTTGTAATCCCTGATACTCTGTTCTCTCCAGGAGCGATAGCTGGCATCGTGGACCAGCCCATGTTGTAATACATGATACTCTGTTCTCTCCAGGAGCGATAGCTGGCATCGTGGACCAGCCCATGTTGTAATACATGATACTCTGTTCTCTCCAGGAGCGATAGCTGGCATCGTGGACCAGCCCATGTTGTAATACCTGATACTCTGTTCTCTCCAGGAGCGATAGCTGGCATCGTGGACCAGCCCATGTTGTAATACATGATACTCTGTTCTCTCCAGGAGCGATAGCTGGCATCGTGGACCAGCCCATGTTGTAATACATGATACTCTGTTCTCTCCAGGAGCGATAGCTGGCATCGTGGACCAGCCCATGTTGTAATACCTGATCCTCTGTTCTCTCCAGGAGCGATAGCTGGCATCGTGGACCAGCCCATGCAGAACTTCCAACGGGGATCAGAGATGCAGAGTTCAGCAGGCAGCAAGGCCAAAGGGGTCATCTCTGGGGTGGGGAAAGGCATCGTGGGGGTCTTTACCAAACCTATAGGGGGCGCTGCAGAGCTGGTCTCGCAGACGGGATACGGTGGGTTCACACACTTCGCCGTTTATGTTTTAAAAACATTTTATTTGAGCTTTTATTTTCCCACTGGCAGGTTAACTAAGAACAAATTCTTTATTTACGTCCCTGAGATCGTTTGTTGTCACATCACTGTTCAACAGTAGTGGACACACCTCCAGTCCACCCAACACAGTAGTGGACACACCTCCAGTCCACCCCAACACAGTAGTGGACACACCTCCAGGCACCTCCAAGTAGTGGACACACCTCCAGTCCACCCCAACACAGTAGTGGAACCCAACACAGTAGTGGACACACCTCCAGGCCACCCAACACAGTAGTGGACACACCTCCAGGCCACCCAACACAGTGGTGGACACACCTCCAGTCCACCCAACACAGTAGTGGACACACCTCCAGTCCACCCATGTTTTGGAAAACCCAACACAGTAGTGGACACACCTCCAGTCCACCCAACACAGTAGTGGACACACCTCCAGTCCACCCAACACAGTAGTGGACACACCTCCAGTCCACCCAACACAGTAGTGGACACACCTCCAGTCCACCCCAACACAGTAGTGGACACACCTCCAGTCCACCCAACACAGTAGTGGACACACCTCCAGTCCACCCCAACACAGTAGTGGACACACCTCCAGTCCACCCAACACAGTAGTGGACACACCTCCAGTCCACCCCAACACAGTAGTGGACACACCTCCAGTCCACCCCAACACAGTAGTGGACACACCTCCAGTCCACCCCAACACAGTAGTGGACACACCTCCAGTCCACCCCAACACAGTAGTGGACACACCTCCAGTCCACCCCAACACAGTAGTGGACACACCTCCAGTCCACCCCAACACTCCAGTCCACCCCAACACAGTAGTGGACACACCTCCAGTCCACCCAACACAGTAGTGGACACACCTCCAGGCCACCCCAACACAGTAGTGGACACACCTCCAGGCCACCCCAACACAGTAGTGGACACACCTCCAGTCCACCCAACACAGTAGTGGACACACCTCCAGTCCACCCAACACAGTAGTGGACACACCTCCAGTCCACCCAACACAGTAGTGGACACACCTCCAGTAGTGGACCAGTCCACCCAACACAGTAGTGGACACACCTCCAGTCCACCCAACACAGTAGTGGACACACCTCCAGTCCACCCCAACACAGTAGTGGACACACCTCCAGTCCACCCCAACACAGTAGTGGACACACCTCCAGTCCACCCCAACACAGTAGTGGACACACCTCCAGGCCACCCCAACACAGTAGTGGACACACCTCCAGGCCACACCTCCAACAGATAGTGGACACCCAGTCCAACACAGTAGTGGACCACCCCAGGCCACAACACAGTTTGGACACACCTCAGGCCACCCAACACAGTAGTGGACCTTCCAGTCAAAACGTTGGACAGTTTATTCCAGGCCACCCAACAGAGTTGTGGACATTTCAGGCCACCCCAACACAGTAGTGGACACACCTCCAGGCCACCCCAACACAGTAGTGGACAACATACAGATTACTCCAGGCCACCCCCACAGTGGGACACCTAGCCACCCCAACACAGTAGTGGACACACCTCCAGTCCACCCAACACAGTAGTGGACACACCTCCAGGGGGTCCACCCCAACACAGATTACTCCCTCCCTGGGGGTCCCCCAACACAGTAGTGGACACACCTCCAGTCCACCCAACACAGTAGGGACACTACGGTATGCTAACATACAGATTACTCCCTCCCTGGGGACACACCTCCTAGCCATCCAACACAGTATGCTAACATACAGATTACATTTCCCTCCCTGGGGTCCCCCTCCTAGCGGTATGCTAACATACAGATTACTCCCTCCCTGGGGGTCCTAGCGGTATGCTAACATACAGATTACTCCCTCCCTGGGGGTCCTAGCGGTATGCTAACATACAGATTACTCCCTCCCTGGGGGTCCTAGCGGTATGCTAACATACAGATTACTCCCTCCCTGGGGGTCCTAGCGGTATGCTAACATACAGATTACTCCCTCCCTGGGGGTCCTAGCGGTATGCTAACATACAGATTACTCCCTCCCTCAACAGTACTGTAGGCCTGCTGTAGTGTTCTGTCCTAGCGGTATGCTAACATACAAATTACTCCCTCCCTCAACAGTACTGTAGGCCTGCTCTAGTGTTCTGTCCTGGGAGTCCTGGCGGTATGCCAACACACAGTAGTAATGCTCCCTCCAAGGAGCCCTAGCGGTCCTACCGTAGCGGTATGCTAACAGGCTGTAATACCCAGTCTATGGGGTGATAGCAGTCCTAGCGCACCGGTATGCTAACAGGATGTAATGCCCAGTCTGTGGGGTGGTAGCGGTCCTAGCATAGTGGTAGGCTAACAGAATGTAATGCCCAGTCTGTGGGGTGGTAGCGGTCCTAGCATAGTGGTAGGCTAACAGAATGTAATGCCCAGTCTGTGGGGTGGTAGCGGTCCTAGCATAGTGGTAGGCTAACAGGATGTAATGCCCAGTCTGTGGGGTGGTAGCGGTCCTAGCATAGTGGTAGGCTAACAGGATGTAATGCCCAGTCTGTGGGGTGGTAGCGGTCTTAGCTTAAGCATATGCTATCTAGCAGGTGTGGAAGTTCAGTCCTCTTGGCCCTGGAGGGTTTATTAACTGGGCCCTGGAGGGTTTACTAACTGGGCCCTGGAGGGTTTATTAACTGGGCCCTGGAGGGGGTTTACTAACTGGGCCCTGGAGGGTTTACTAACTGGGCCCTGGACTTTATTAACTGGGCCCTGGAGGGTTTATTAACTGGGCCCTGGAGGGTTTATTAACTGGGCCCTGGAGGGTTTATTAACTGGGCCCTGGACTTTACTAACTGGGCCCTGGAGGGTTTATTAACTGGGCCCTGGAGGTTTATTAACTGGGCCTGGAGGGTTTATTAACTGGGCCCTGGAGGGTTTTATTAACTGGGCCCTGGAGGGTTTATTAACTGGGCCCTGGAGGGTTTATTAACTGGGCCCTGGAGGGTTTATTAACTGGGCCCTGGAGGGTTTATTAACTGGGCCCTGGAGGGTTTATTAACTGGGCCCTGGACTTTATTAACGGGGCTGTTTATTAACTGGGCCCTGGAGGGTTTATTAACTGGGCCCTGGAGGGTTTATTAACTGGGCCCTGGAGGGTTTATTAACTGGGCCCTGGAGGGTTTATTAACTGGGCCCTGGAGGGTTTATTAACTGGGCCCTGGAGGGTTTATTAACTTGGAGGGTTTATTAACTGGGCCCTGGAGGGTTTATTAACTGGGCCCTGGAGGGCTTTTATTAACTGGGCCTGGAGGGTTTATTAACTGGGCCCTGGACTTTATTAACTGGGCACTGGAGGGTTTATTAACTGGAGGGTTTATTAACTGGGCCCTGGAGGGTTTATTAACTGGGCCCTGGAGGGTTTATTAACTGGGCCCTGGAGGGTTTATTAACTGGGCCCTGGAGGGTTTATTAACTGGGCCCTGGAGGGTTTATTAACTGGGCCCTGGAGGGTTTATTAACTGGGCCCTGGAGGGTTTATTAACTTTATTAACTGGGCTGCTGCTGAAAGCCCCAATGACGTCACTACACTTCTGGAGGAGTTTATAGTTTATTAAAGACAGGGGGGGCTGGGAGAAGGGGTGAGGAGTGAGGGTGAGTTTTTGTGTTAGCCAGCACTAACAGCTCAGCGCGACAGAACGTAAATATTAAATTAAGTGAGCAGCTGTGTGTCAGAACCATGGGACCCTGGGGACTGATGCTAATCTAGCTCCCCTAGCTAGCTACCCACACTCTGTGTGTCAGAACCATGGGACCCTGGGGACTGATGCTAATCTAGCTCCCCTCGCTAGCTACACACATACCCACACTCTGTGTGTCAGAACCATGGGACCCTGGGGACTGATGCTAATCTAGCTCCCCTAGCTAGCTACACACATACCCACACTCTGTGTGTCAGAACCATGGGACCCTGGGGACTGATGCTAATCTAGCTCCCCTAGCTAGCTACACACATACCCACACTCTGTGTGTCAGAACCATGGGACCCTGGGGACTGATGCTAATCTAGCTCCCCTAGCTAGCTACACACATACCCACACTCTGTGTGTCAGAACCATGGGACCCTGGGGACTGATGCTAATCTAGCTCCCCTCGCTAACACACATACCCACACTCTGTGTGTCAGAACCATGGGACCCTGAGGACTGATGCTAATCTAGCTCCCCTCGCTAGCTACACACATACCCACACTCTGTGTGTCAGAACCATGGGACCCTGGGGACTGATGCTAATCTAGCTCCCCTCGCTAGCTACACACATACCCACACTCTGTGTGTCAGAACCATGGGACCCTGGGGACTGATGCTAATCTAGCTCCCTAGCTAGCTACACACATACCCACACTCTGTGTGTCAGAACCATGGGACCCTGGGGACTGATGCTAATCTAGCTCCCTAGCTAGCTACACACATACCCACACTCTGTGTGTCAGAACCATGGGACCCCGGGGACTGATGCTAATCTAGCTCCCTCGCTAGCTACACACATACCCACACTCTGTGTGTCAGAACCATGGGACCCCGGGGACTGATGCTAATCTAGCTCCCCTAGCTAGCTACACACATACCCACACTCTGTGTGTCAGAACCATGGGACCCTGGGGACTGATGCTAATCTAGCTCCCCTCGCTAGCTACACACATACCCACACTCTGTGTGTCAGAACCATGGGACCCTGGGGACTGATGCTAATCTAGCTCCCTAGCTAGCTACACACATACCCACACTCTGTGTGTCAGAACCATGGGACCCTGGGGACTGATGCTAATCTAGCTCCCTCGCTAGCTACACACATACCCACACTCTGTGTCAGAACCATGGGACCCGGGGACTGATGCTAATCTAGCTCCCTAGCTAGCTACACACATACCCACACTCTGTGTGTCAGAACCATGGGACCCCGGGGACTGATGCTAAACTAGCTTCCCTAGCTAGCTACACACATACCCACACTCTGTGTGTCAGAACCATGGGACCCCGGGGACTGATGCTAAACTAGCTCCCCTAGCTAGCTACACACATACCCACACTCTGTGTGTCAGAACCATGGGACCCCGGGGACTGATGCTAATCTAGCTCCCCTCGAGCTACACACATACCCACACTCTGTGTGTCAGAACCATGGGACCCCGGGGACTGATGCTAAACTAGCTCCCCTAGCTAGCTACACACATACCCACACTCTGTGTGTCAGAACCATGGGACCCTGGGGACTGATGCTAATCTAGCTCCCCTCGCTAGCTACACACATACCCACACTCTGTGTGTCAGAAACATGGGACCCTGGGGACTGATGCTAATCTAGCTCCCCTAGCTAGCTACACACATACCCACACTCTGTGTGTCAGAACCATGGGACCCTGGGGACTGATGCTAATCTAGCTCCCCTCGCTAGCTACACACATACCCACACTCTGTGTGTCAGAACCATGGGACCCCGGGGACTGATGCTAAACTAGCTCCCCTAGCTAGCTACACACATACCCACACTCTGTGTGTCAGAACCATGGGACCCTGGGGACTGATGCTAATCTAGCTCCCCTCGCTAGCTACACACATACCCACACTCTGTGTGTCAGAACCATGGGACCCTGGGGACTGATGCTAATCTAGCTCCCCTAGCTAGCTACACACATACCCACACTCTGTGTGTCAGAACCATGGGACCCTGGGGACTGATGCTAATCTAGCTCCCCTAGCTAGCTACACACATACCCACACTCTGTGTGTCAGAACCATGGGACCCCGGGGACTGATGCTAATCTAGCTCCCCTCGCTAGCTACACACATACCCACACTCTGTGTGTCAGAACCATGGGACCCCGGGGACTGATGCTAATCTAGCTCCCCTAGCTAGCTACACACATACCCACACTCTGTGTGTCAGAACCATGGGACCCTGGGGACTGATGCTAATCTAGCTCCCTCGCTAGCTACACACATACCCACACTCTGTGTGTCAGAACCATGGGACCCTGGGGACTGATGCTAATCTAGCTCCCTAGCTAGCTAACACATACCCACACTCTGTGTGTCAGAACCATGGGACCCTGGGGACTGATGCTAATCTAGCTCCCCTCGCTAACACACATACCCACACTCTGTGTGTCAGAACCATGGGACCCCGGGGACTGATGCTAATCTAGCTCCCCTAGCTAGCTACACACATACCCACACTCTGTGTGTCAGAACCATGGGACCCCGGGGACTGATGCTAAACTAGCTTCCCTAGCTAGCTACACACATACCCACACTCTGTGTGTCAGAACCATGGGACCCCGGGGACTGATGCTAAACTAGCTCCCTAGCTAGCTACACACACCCACACTCTGTGTGTCAGAACCATGGGACCCCGGGGACTGATGCTAATCTAGCTCCCCTCGCTAGCTACACACATACCCACACTCTGTGTGTCAGAACCATGGGACCCCGGGGACTGATGCTAAACTAGCTCCCCTAGCTAGCTACACACATACCCACACTCTGTGTGTCAGAACCATGGGACCCTGGGGACTGATGCTAATCTAGCTCCCCTCGCTAGCTACACACATACCCACACTCTGTGTGTCAGAAACATGGGACCCTGGGGACTGATGCTAATCTAGCTCCCCTAGCTAGCTACACACATACCCACACTCTGTGTGTCAGAACCATGGGACCCTGGGGACTGATGCTAATCTAGCTCCCCTCGCTAGCTACACACATACCCACACTCTGTGTGTCAGAACCATGGGACCCCGGGGACTGATGCTAAACTAGCTCCCCTAGCTAGCTACACACATACCCACACTCTGTGTGTCAGAAACATGGGACCCCGGGGACTGATGCTAATCTAGCTCCCCTCGCTAGCTACACACATACCCACACTCTGTGTGTCAGAAACATGGGACCCCGGGGACTGATGCTAAACTAGCTCCCCTCGCTAGCTACACACACACACATAAACACACATACCCACGCTCTGTGTGTGTGTGTGTATTTTGGAATGTACCCTAGCGCACCACGCATAAACACACAAAAACACAGTGAAAATGTTTTGACACACACACACTGCTAGAGTACACACCCACAACACACAGGGCAGGGGGGCAGGTTCCACAACACACAGGGCGTGGGGGGGGGCAGGTTCCACAACACACAGGGCGTGGGGGGGGGGGGCAGGTTCCACAACACACAGGGCGTGGGGGGGGGGGCAGGTTCCACAACACACAGGGCGTGGGGGGGGCAGGTTCCACAACACACAGGGCGTGGGGGGGCAGGTTCCACAACACACAGGGCGTGGGGGGAGGGGCAGGTTCCACAACACACAGGGCGTGGGGGGGGGGGCAGGTTCCACAACACACAGGGCGTGGGGGGGGGCAGGTTCCACAACACACAGGGCGTGGGGGGCAGGTTCCACAACACACAGGGCGTGGGGGGAGGTTCCACAACACACAGGGCGTGGGGGCAGGTTCCACAACACACAGGGCGTGGGGGGGCAGGTTCCACAACACACAGGGCGTGGGGGGCAGGTTCCACAACACACAGGGCGTGGGGGCAGGTTCCACAACACACAGGGCAGGGGGCAGGTTCCACAACACACAGGGCGTGGGGGGCAGGTTCCACAACACACAGGGCGTGGGGGGCAGGTTCCACAACACACAGGGCGTGGGGGGGGAGGGGCAGGTTCCACAACACACAGGGTGTGGGGGGCAGGTTCCACAACACACAGGGCGTGGGGGGGGGGAGGTTCCACAACACACAGGGCGTGGGGGGGAGGTTCCACAACACACAGGGCGTGGGGGGCAGGTTCCACAACACACAGGGCGTGGGGGGCAGGTTCCACAACACACAGGGCGTGGGGGGCAGGTTCCACAACACACAGGGCGTGGGGGGGCAGGTTCCACAACACACAGGGCGTGGGGGGAGGTTCACACAACACACAGGGCGTGGGGGGCAGGTTCCACAACACACAGGGCGTGGGGGGAGGTTCCACAACACACAGGGCGTGGGGGAGGTTCCACAACACACAGGGCGTGGGGGGGGGGCAGGTTCCACAACACACAGGGCGTGGGGGGCAGGTTCCACAACACACAGGGCGTGGGGGGAGGGGCAGGTTCCACAACACACAGGGCGTGGGGGGCAGGTTCCACAACACACAGGGCGTGGGGGGGGCAGGTTCCACAACACACAGGGCGTGGGGGCAGGTTCCACAACACACAGGGCGTGGGGGGCAGGTTCCACAACACACAGGGCGTGGGGGGGGGCAGGTTCCACAACACACAGGGCGTGGGGGGCAGGTTCCACAACACACAGGGCGTGGGGGGGAGGGGCAGGTTCCACAACACACAGGGCGTGGGGGGGGGTTCCAGAGCTGTGACATCATCAGCAGTAGAATGTTTTATGTTTTAAAATGCATGATGTCATCAAGTCACTTCACGGCTGACAGGAAGACGAGGCAACAAGCTGCACATGTAGACACACACACACACACACACACACACACACACACACACTCATCCTGTGGGTCTTGGAGACTGAGTAGGGGCTAGTCTACTGTACACTGAACCTTTCTGCTTTGATCTACTCTATGTGTGTGTGTGGTGTGGTGTGTGTGTGTGGTGTGTGTGTGTGTGGTGTGTGTGTGTGTGTGTGTGTGTGTGTGTGTGTGTGTGTGTGTGTGTGGTGTGTGTGTGTTGTTGTCCTGAGCAGGTATCCTTCATGGGGCTGGTCTCTGGCAGCTCCCCAAACAGCTGTACCTCCCAGTAGACCAGAAGTCAGCCCTCGCGCCCAACAGTCACGTCAAATACGTCTGGTAAGAACTGAACTCTATAACACACACACACACACACACCCCCACCCACACAGCCCCGGTCCCCAACAGCCACCCACCCACCCACCCACACACACACACACACCCACCCACCCACCCACCACACACAGCCCCGGTCCCCACCCACCCACACCCACCCTCCCACACACACAGCCCCGGTCCCCAACAGCCAGCCAGCCACCCACCCACACACACAGCCCCGGTCCCCAACAGCCACCTGTCTGAAAGGAAGGGATCCCTGCTGTTAGTAGAGAGGAGATTCAGAAACTCTTGGAGGACCGTGGATTGGATGTATTAATTAGACAGGGGACAGTTTACATTCATCATCATCAACATTACTATTAGTAATGAAACATCCATGTAAATGTCCTGGGAAGGTCAGGGCGAATACACAGCCTCTACGCAAACACAAATACTCACTACAAAACCCCATAGGAATACATTACACCCAATACAATATGATTCTATCAACAAAACCCCATAGGAATACATTACACCCAATACAATATGATTCTATCAACAAAACCCCATAGGAATACATTACACCCAATGTGATCTGTTAAATCACGCTGTCATCAGATGTCCTCTTTACATATGAGGAGACGCAGGGAACTCAGGTGTTCAGGCTCCGTTTGATTTGAGCCCTGATCTAAACAGGTAGAAGTGTGTAGTAATCAGTTCAGTTTGCCAAGTCTATGGGCAGTGTATTCCAGTATGTTGAGAGGGCTGATTGGCTGAGAGGGCTGATTGGCTGAGAGGGCTGATTGGCTGAGAGGGCTGATTGGCTGAGAAGGCTGATTGGCTGAGAGGGCTGATTGGCTGAGATGGCTGATTGGCTGAGAGGGCTGATTGGCTGAGAGGGCTGATTGGCTGAGTCTGAAATGGACAACGCCGTCCCCTGTAGTTACTGCCCTTGTTATCCTGGAAGTGGTTTCCTTCAGCATGGCCAGCAGAACCGCCCTCCATCACACTGCTGAAACTAAGCAGGTTTGGTCCTGGTCGGTCTGGGAGAGCAGATGTGTGTTAGTGTTTGAATAGGTACAACATATCTAGTGATTTAACATGTGTGGTAGTGATTTAACATGTGTGGTAGTGTTTGAATAGGCACAACATATCTAGTGATTTAACTTGTGTGGTAGTGTTTGAATAGGTACAACATATCTAGTGATTTAACATGTGTGGTAGTGTTTGAATAGGCACAACATATCTAGTGATTTAACATGTGTGGTAGTGATTTAACATGTGTGGTAGTGTTTGAATAGGCACAACATATCTAGTGATTTAACATGTGTGGTAGTGATTTAACATGTGTGGTAGTGTTTGAATAGGCACAACATATCTAGTGATTTAACATGTGTGGTAGGGTTTGAATAGGTACAACATATCTAGTGATTTAACATGTGTGATAGTGTTTGAATAGGTACAACATATCTAGTGATTTAACATGTGTGGTAGTGTTTGAATAGGCACAACATATCTAGTGATTTAACATGTGTGGTAGTGATTTAACATGTGTGGTAGTGTTTGAATAGGTACAACATATCTAGTGATTTAACATGTGTGGTAGTGATTTAACATGTGTGGTAGTGTTTGAATAGGCACAACATATCTAGTGATTTAACATGGGTGGTAGTGTTTGAATAGGCACAACATATCTAGTGATTTAACATGTGTGGTAGTGATTTAACATGTGTGGTAGTGTTTGAATAGGCACAACATATCTAGTGATTTAACATGTGTGGTAGTGATTTAACATGTGTGGTAGTGTTTGAATAGGCACAACATATCTAGTGATTTAACATGTGTGGTAGGGTTTGAATAGGTACAACATATCTAGTGATTTAACATGTGTGATAGTGTTTGAATAGGTACAACATATCTAGTGATTTAACATGTGTGGTAGTGTTTGAATAGGCACAACATATCTAGTGATTTAACATGTGTGGTAGTGATTTAACATGTGTGGTAGTGTTTGAATAGGTACAACATATCTAGTGATTTAACATGTGTGGTAGTGATTTAACATGTGTGGTAGTGTTTGAATAGGCACAACATATCTAGTGATTTAACATGGGTGGTAGTGTTTGAATAGGCACAACATATCTAGTGATTTAACATGCGTGTATACATTTGTATGGAAATACTGGTCACCTATGGTCATGTGGTCTAATGGGATTCTTGTATAATTCATCTGTCGGCTGACCTCCGTCTCCTCTTCCTCCCTCCACTCCCCAGGAAGATGCTCCAGTCCCTGGGTCGTCCAGAGGTTCACATGTCCCTGGAGGTGGTGATCGTGTCCGGGTCGGGTCAGGAGCATGCTGGGTGTCTGCTGCTGACAGGGGAGGTGGTGTTTGTGGTCAGTCTGTCTGAAGACACACAACAACAGGCCTTCCCTATCACCGAGGTGGCCTGTCAACAAGACCCCCACCACCTGGGGGCGCTGACCCTCACGCTGCAGCAGCAGAGACTCACCAACGATGTAGAGGTAGGGGGGGAGTGAGGGGGGTAGGAGAGGGTGAGGTAGGGGTGGTGGGATGGTAGGGGTTGTGAGGGAGGGTGAGGGGGGGGAGGGTGAGGGATGGTGAGGGTGAGGGAGGGGAGGGTGATCACCATATGGTCGTTCAGCAGACGTGTTTATCCTTGGCCAACTACAGTGAACAAAAATATTCAGATTTCAGAACATGCAGGAAACATCACTAAACCTCTTCCTCTATTTCCCTCCTCCCCCCTCCTCCTCCCCTCCCCTCAGGGTGACAGTGGGAGGGAGTGGTTGTCAGAGCAGCAGTATGGTCGTCTGGTGGACTATGTGACTCGTGCGTCTGCGTTCCTCTCCCCGTCGGCCTCGTCCCTCCAGCAGGCTCCTCCCATCACCCCGGCCGAGCCTCCGCCCGCCGTCACCAAGACCTACCGTTACCTGGTCAGCCCCGCCCACGCCGCCGTGTTCGTCTCCAAGTTCACCATGGTCAAGAACAAGGCGCTGCGCATCGGCTTCCACTGACACACACACCTTTAGAGAGACACACCTGTACACACACACACCTTTACAGAGACCCTGACACACACTCGTACAGACACACACACACCTTTACAGAGACACACCTGTACACACACACACCTTAACAGAGACCCTGACACACACTCACACACACACACCTTAACAGAGACCATGACACACACTCGTACAGAGACACACCTGTACACACACACCTTTACAGAGACCCTGACACACACTCACACACACACACCTTTACAGAGACCCTGACACACACTCACACACACACACCTTAACAGAGACCATGACACACACTCGTACAGAGACACACCTGTACACACACACCTTTACAGAGACCCTGACACACACTCACACACACACACCTTAACAGAGACCATGACACACACTCGTACAGAGACACACCTGTACACACACACCTTTACAGAGACCCTGACACACACTCACACACACACCTTTACAGAGACCCTGACACACACTCACACACACACACCTTAACAGAGACCATGACACACACTCGTACAGAGACACACCTGTACACACACACCTTTACAGAGACCCTGACACACACTCACACACACACACCTTAACAGAGACCATGACACACACTCGTACAGAGACACACCTGTACACACACACCTTTACAGAGACCCTGACACACACTCACACACACACCTTTACAGAGACCCTGACACACACTCACACACACACACCTTAACAGAGACCATGACACACACTCGTACAGAGACACACCTGTACACACACACCTTTACAGAGTCCCTGACACACACTCACACACACACACCTTTACACACACACCTTTACAGAGACCCTGACACACACTCACACACACTTTGATTTACTCTTAAACATTTCAATAAAACACCTGTGGCAATGAACACTAATGTTGGGGAGACTGGAAGGGCTACAGTACGTTCCAAATGCCACCCTAATCCCTATATAGTGCACTACTATAGACCAGGACCCACCCTATTCCCTATATAGTGCACTACTATAGACCAGGACCCACCCTATTCCCTATATAGTGCACTACTATAGACCAGGACCCACCCTAATCCCTATATAGTGCACTACTATAGACCAGGACCCACCCTATTCCCTATATAGTGCACTACTATAGACCAGGACCCACCCTAATCCCTATATAGTGCACTACTATAGACCAAGAACCAATGCCACCCTAATCCCTATATAGTGCACTACTATAGCCCAGGAACCACCCTAATCCCTATATAGTGCACTACTATAGCCCAGGCCCCACCCTAATCCCTATATAGTGCACTACTATAGCCCAGGCCCCACCCTAATCCCTATATAGTGCACTACTATAGCCCAGGAACCAATGCCACCCTAATCCCTACATAGTGCACTACTATAGCCCAGGCCCCATAGGCCCCTGTGTTGGGAATAGGTTGCCATGAGGTCGTTTCACTCGTAGTCATATTGTCCTTAACCGAGTGTCTCCGAGCTCTTTATTCCTGAGTAACCGAGCTGTTACAAGCTCTTAATGCCGAGAGCCTCTCTGACCGGGTCACGGTGCCGGTAGTGCCGGTGGTGTTGGTGGTGCCGGTGGTGCAGGTGGTGCCGGTGGTGCCGGTGGTACAGGTGGTGTTGGTGGTGCCGGTGGTGCAGGTGGTGTTGGTGGTGCCGGTGGTGCAGGTGGTGCAGGTGGTGTTGGTGGTGCAGGTGGTGTTGGTGGTGCAGGTGGTGTTGGTGGTGCAGGTGGTGTTGGTGGTGCCGGTGGTGCAGGTGGTACAGGTGGTGTTGGTGGTGCCGGTGGTGCAGGTGGTGCAGGTGGTGTTGGTGGTGCCGGTGGTGCAGGTGGTACAGGTGGTGTTGGTGGTGCCGGTGGTACAGGTGGTGCCGGTGGTGCAGGTGGTGTTGGTGGTGCAGGTGGTACAGGTGGTGTTGGTGGTGCCGGTGGTGCAGGTGGTACAGGTGGTGTTGGTGGTGCCGGTGGTACAGGTGGTGCCGGTGGTGCAGGTGGTGTTGGTGGTGCAGGTGGTACAGGTGGTGTTGGTGGTGCCGGTGGTACAGGTAGTGCCGGTGGTACAGGTGGTGTTGGTAGTGCCAGTGGTGCAGGTGGTGTCGGTAGTGCCGGTGGTGCAGGTGGTGCCGGTGGTACAGGTGGTGCCGGTGGTGCCGGTAGTGCCGGTGGTACAGGTGGTGTTGGTGGTGCCGGTGGTGCCGGTGGTGCAGGTGGTGTTGGTGGTGCCGGTGGTACAGGTGGTGTTGGTGGTGCCGGTGGTGTTGGTGGTGCCGGTGGGGAACATGTCAGACGATAGAAATGGTTCATATCCAAGCTGTCCACCAAAATATGGTTGTGGGATTTGTTGCTTTTCAGTGTATTTTTGTTTTTGTTTTCTAGAAGACGTAACACGCTACGATGAGATGTTTAAACAAATGGTTTAGTATTTTAAGTTCATGCCCAAGATCATTACTTTGTTATACATTCTGTTAAATTCTTTATGGAATATAAAAGCAGTTTTTGTACTCTAATGCTTTTGATGGTCTGGATCACGTGTCCAACCCCATTCCACAGAGGGCCGCGTGTCTGAGGGGTTTCTCCCTCCTCCCCTTTGTACTTGATTGGTCAATTAAAGGTCACTAATTAGTCAAGAACTCACCCTCACCTGGTTGTCTAGGTCTTAACTGAAAGGAAGAACCAAAAAACCTGCCGACGCCAAGCCCTCCGTGGAACGAGTTGGACCCCCCCTCTGGTCTACATGGATAATATATTGTATTAAATGACATTCTAATAAAAATATTGAAGTTGTGACGCACGTGGTTCCTTCGACCAATAATACCTGATCAGGTTATTAGAGTTAGTGGATCTACTACGGATTGGTCAGGGTTGGATAGCCAGCCAATAGGAGGGGACATTAGGGCTCAGGGTTGGATAGCCAGCCAATAGGAGGGGACATTAGGGCTCAGGGTTGGATAGCCAGCCAATAGGAGGGGACATTAGGGCTCAGGGTTGGATAGCCAGCCAATAGGGGGAGACATTAGGGCTCAGTGTTATCCTGACTAGGCCAATAGGAGGGGACATTAGGGCTCAGTGTTATCCTGACTAGGAGGAGACATTAGGGCTCAGTATTATCCTGACTAGGAGGAGACATTAGGGCTCAGTATTATCCTGACTAGGAGGAGACATTAGGGTTCAGTATTATCCTGACTAGGAGGGGACATTAGGGTTCAGTATTATCCTGACTAGGAGGAGACATTAGGGCTCAGGATTATCCTGACTAGGCCACTAGGAGGAGACATTAGGGCTCAGTATTATCCTGACTAGGAGGAGACATTAGGGTTCAGTATTATCCTGACTAGGAGGGGACATTAGGGCTCAGTATTATCCTGACTAGGAGGAGACATTAGGGCTCAGTATTATCCTGACTAGGAGGAGACATTAGGGCTCAGTATTATCCTGACTAGGCCACTAGGAGGAGACATTAGGGCTCAGTATTATCCTGACTAGGAGGAGACATTAGGGCTCAGTATTATCCTGACTAGGAGGAGACATTAGAGCTCAGTATTATCCTGACTAGGAGGAGACATTAGGGCTCAGTATTATCCTGACTAGGAGGAGACATTAGGGCTCATTATTATCCTGACTAGGAGGAGACATTAGGGCTCAGTATTATCCTGACTAGGCCACTAGGAGGAGACATTAGGGCTCAGTATTATCCTGACTAGGAGGAGACATTAGGGTTCAGTATTATCCTGACTAGGAGGAGACATTAGGGCTCAGTATTATCCTGACTAGGAGGAGACATTAGGGCTCAGTATTATCCTGACTAGGATGAGACATTAGGGCTCAGTGTTATCCTGACTAGGAGGAGACATTAGAGCTCAGTATTATCCTGACTAGGAGGAGACATTAGGGCTCAGTGTTATCCTGACTAGGAGGAGACATTAGAGCTCAGTATTATCCTGACTAGGAGGAGACATTAGGGCTCAGTATTATCCTGACTAGGCCACTAGGAGGAGACATTAGGGCTCAGTATTATCCTGACTAGGATGAGACATTAGGGCTCAGTGTTATCCTGACTAGGAGGAGACATTAGAGCTCAGTATTATCCTGACTAGGAGGAGACATTAGGACTAGGAGGAGACATTAGGGCTCAGTATTATCCTGACTAGGATTAGGGCTCAGTATTATCCTGACTAGGAGGAGACATTAGGGCTCAGTATTATCCTGACTAGGAGGGGACATTAGGGCTCAGTGTTATCCTGACTAGGATGGGACATTAGGGCTCAGTATTATCCTGACTAGGAGGGGACATTAGGGCTCAGTATTATCCTGACTAGGAGGAGACATTAGGGCTCAGTATTATCCTGACTAGGCCACTAGGAGGAGACATTAGGGCTCAGTATTATCCTGACTAGGAGGAGACATTAGGGTTCAGTATTATCCTGACTAGGAGGAGACATTAGGGCTCAGTATTATCCTGACTAGGAGGAGACATTAGGGCTCAGTATTATCCTGACTAGGATGAGACATTAGGGCTCAGTGTTATCCTGACTAGGAGGAGACATTAGAGCTCAGTATTATCCTGACTAGGAGGAGACATTAGGGCTCATTATTATCCTGACTAGGAGGAGACATTAGGGCTCAGTATTATCCTGACTAGGCCACTAGGAGGAGACATTAGGGCTCAGTATTATCCTGACTAGGAGGAGACATTAGGGCTCAGTATTATCCTGACTAGGAGGGGACATTAGGGCTCAGTGTTATCCTGACTAGGATGGGACATTAGGGCTCAGTATTATCCTGACTAGGAGGGGACATTAGGGCTCAGTATTATCCTGACAAGGAGGAGACATTAGGGCTCAGTATTATGCTGACTAGGAGGAGACATTAGGGTTCAGTATTATCCTGACTAGGCCACTAGGAGGGGACATTGGGGTTCAGTATTATCCTGACTAGGCCACTAGGAGGTGACAAAGGGCTCAGTATTATCCCGACTAGGAGGTGACATTAGGGCTCAGTATTATCCTGACTAGGAGGAGACATTAGGGCTCAGTATTATCCTGACTAGGAGGAGACATTAGGGCTCAGTATTATCCTGACTAGGCCAATAGGAGGAGACATTAGGGCTCAGTATTATCCTGACTAGGAGAAGACATTAGGGCTCAGTATTATCCTGACTAGGAGGAGACATTAGGGCTCAGTATTATCCTGACTAGGAGGAGACATTAGGGCTCAGTATTATCCTGAGTAGGAGGAGACATTAGGGCTCAGTATTATCCAGACTAGGAGGAGACATTAGGGCTCAGTATTATCCTGACTAGGCCACTAGGAGGAGACATTAGGGCTCAGTATTATCCTGACTAGGAGGAGACATTAGGGCTCAGTATTATCCTGACTAGGAGGAGACATTAGGGCTCAGTATTATCCTGACTAGGCCACTAGGAGGAGACATTAGGGCTCAGTATTATCCTGACTAGGAGGAGACATTAGGGCTCAGTATTATCCTGACTAGGCCACTAGGAGGAGACATTAGGGTTCAGTATTATCCTGACTAGGAGGAGACATTAGGGCTCAGTATTATCCTGACTAGGAGGAGACATTAGGGCTCAGTATTATCCTGACTAGGATGAGACATTAGGGCTCAGTGTTATCCTGACTAGGAGGAGACATTAGAGCTCAGTATTATCCTGACTAGGAGGAGACATTAGGGCTCATTATTATCCTGACTAGGAGGAGACATTAGGGCTCAGTATTATCCTGACTAGGCCACTAGGAGGAGACATTAGGGCTCAGTATTATCCTGACTAGGAGGAGACATTAGGGCTCAGTATTATCCTGACTAGGAGGGGACATTAGGGCTCAGTGTTATCCTGACTAGGATGGGACATTAGGGCTCAGTATTATCCTGACTAGGAGGGGACATTAGGGCTCAGTATTATCCTGACAAGGAGGAGACATTAGGGCTCAGTATTATGCTGACTAGGAGGAGACATTAGGGTTCAGTATTATCCTGACTAGGCCACTAGGAGGGGACATTGGGGTTCAGTATTATCCTGACTAGGCCACTAGGAGGTGACAAAGGGCTCAGTATTATCCCGACTAGGAGGTGACATTAGGGCTCAGTATTATCCTGACTAGGAGGAGACATTAGGGCTCAGTATTATCCTGACTAGGAGGAGACATTAGGGCTCAGTATTATCCTGACTAGGCCAATAGGAGGAGACATTAGGGCTCAGTATTATCCTGACTAGGAGAAGACATTAGGGCTCAGTATTATCCTGACTAGGAGGAGACATTAGGGCTCAGTATTATCCTGACTAGGAGGAGACATTAGGGCTCAGTATTATCCTGAGTAGGAGGAGACATTAGGGCTCAGTATTATCCAGACTAGGAGGAGACATTAGGGCTCAGTATTATCCTGACTAGGCCACTAGGAGGAGACATTAGGGCTCAGTATTATCCTGACTAGGAGGAGACATTAGGGCTCAGTATTATCCTGACTAGGAGGAGACATTAGGGCTCAGTATTATCCTGACTAGGCCACTAGGAGGAGACATTAGGGCTCAGTATTATCCTGACTAGGAGGAGACATTAGGGCTCAGTATTATCCTGACTAGGACACTAGGAGGAGACATTAGGGCTCAGTATTATCCTGACTAGGAGGAGACATTAGGGCTCAGTATTATCCTGACTAGGAGGAGACATTAGGGCTCAGTATTATCCTGACTAGGAGGGGACATTAGGGCTCAGTATTATCCTGACTAGGAGGAGACATTAGGGTTCAGTATTATCCTGACTAGGCCACTAGGAGGAGACATTAGGGCTCAGTATTATCCTGACTAGGAGGAGACATTAGGGCTCAGTATTATCCTGACTAGGAGGGGACATTAGGGCTCAGTATTATCCTGACTAGGAGGAGACATTAGGGTTCAGTATTATCCTGACTAGGCCACTAGGAGGAGACATTAGGGCTCAGTATTATCCTGACTAGGAGGAGACATTAGAGCTCAGTATTATCCTGACTAGGAGGGGACATTAGGGCTCAGTATTATCCTGACTAGGCCACTAGGAGGAGACATTAGGGCTCAGTATTATCCTGACTAGGAGGAGACATTAGGGCTCAGTATTATCCTGACTAGGAGGAGACATTAGGGCTCAGTATTATCCTGACTAGGAGGAGACATTAGGGCTCAGTATTATCCTGACTAGGAGGAGACATTAGGGCTCAGTATTATCCTGACTAGGAGGAGACATTAGGGCTCAGTATTATCCTGACTAGGAGGAGACATTAGGGCTCAGTATTTTCCTGACTAGGCCACTAGGAGGAGACATTAGGGCTCAGTATTATCCTGACTAGGAGGAGACATTAGGGCTCAGTATTATCCTGACTAGGCCACTAGGAGGAGACATTAGGGTTCAGTATTATCCTGACTAGGAGGAGACATTAGGGCTCAGTATTATCCTGACTAGGAGGAGACATTAGGGCTCAGTATTATCCTGACTAGGAGGAGACATTAGGGTTCAGTATTATCCTGACTAGGCCACTAGGAGGAGACATCAGGGCTCAGTATTATCCTGACTAGGAGGAGACATTAGGGCTCAGTATTATCCTGACTAGGAGGGGACATTAGGGCTCAGTATTATCCTGACTAGGCCACTAGGAGGAGACATTAGGGCTCAGTATTATCCTGACTAGGAGGAGACATTAGGGCTCAGTATTATCCTGACTAGGGGGAGACATTAGGGCTCAGTATTATCCTGACTAGGAGGAGACATTAGGGCTCAGTATTATCCTGACTAGGAGGAGACATTAGGGTTCAGTATTATCCTGACTATGAGGAGACATTAGGGCTCAGTATTATCCTGACTAGGAGGAGACATTAGGGTTCAGTATTATCCTGACTAGGAGGAGACATTAGGGCTCAGTATTATCCTGACGAGGAGGAGACATTAGGGCTCAGTATTATCCTGACTAGGAGGGGACATTAGGGCTCAGTATTATCCTGACTAGGAGGAGACATTAGGGCTCAGTATTATCCTGACTAGCCCACTAGGAGGTGACATTAGGGCTCAGTATTATCCTGACTAGGAGGAGACATTAGGGCTCAGGATTATCCTGACTAGGCCACTAGGAGGTGACATTAGGGCTCAGTATTATCCTGACTAGGCCACTAGGAGGAGACATTAGGGCTCAGTATTATCCTGACTAGGAGGAGACATTAGGACTCAGTACTATCCTGGCTAGGAGGAGACATTAGGGCTCAGTATTATCCTGACTAGGAGGAGACATTAGGGCTCAGTATTATCCTGACTAGGAGGAGACATTAGGGCTCAGTATTATCCTGACTAGGAGGAGACATTAGGGCTCAGTATTATCCTGACTAGGAGGAGACATTAGGGCTCAGGATTATCCTGATTAGGAGGAGACATTAGGACTCAGTACTATCCTGGCTAGGAGGAGACATTAGGGCTCAGTATTATCCTGACTAGGAGGAGACATTAGGGCTCAGTATTATCCTGACTAGGCCACTAGGAGGAGACATTAGGGCTCAGTATTATCCTGACTAGGAGGAGACATTAGGGCTCAGTATTATCCTGACTAGGCCACTAGGAGGAGACATTAGGGCCGCCTCTACACTCTAACCACTAGGCTACACTGCCGCCTCTACACTCTAACCACTAGGCTACCCTGCCGCCTCTACACTCTAACCACTAGGCTACCCTGCCGCCTCTACACTCTAACCACTAGTCTACCCTGCCGCCTCTACACTCTAACCACTAGGCTACCCTGCCACCTCTACACTCTAACCACTAGTCTACCCTGCCGCCTCTACACTCTAACCACTAGGCTACCCTGCCGCCTCTACACTCTAACCACTAGTCTACCCTGCCGCCTCTACACTCTAACCACTACCCTGCCCCCTCTACACTCTAACCACTACCCTGCCGCCTCTACACTCTAACCACTAGGCTACCCTGCCGCCTCTACACTCTAACCACTACCCTGCCCCCTCTACACTCTAACCACTACCCTGCCGCCTCTACACTCTAACCACTAGGCTACCCTGCCACCCCAAATGTGATATTTGAGTCTCTCTCTCCTCAGTTCACAGTACAAATGTAGGCTACACACATTTACAGTGATATGGGGATAGAGACATTTATTTCTACATTACAAACAATAGACTTTTCTGAAAAATGTCAACACTGCCTTGTTGGAAAGTCACGTGAATATCAGACTTAACGCTGAAACAGATGCACCTTCCCAGAATTCATTTCTCCACGATCGTCTGCAGTCGGTTTGCTTCAGGATTTCCACTCAAACGAGCCCATTGTCTGTCCTGGGGGAGACGTTAGAGCTCTGCTGGGCCTGGTGTTAGCTCTGTCCTGGGCGAGACGATAGAGCTCTGCTGGGCCTCGTGTTGGCTCTGTCCTGGGGGAGACGATAGAGCCCTGCTGGGTCTGGTGTTGGCTCTGTCCTGGAGGAGACGATAGAGCTCTGCTGGGCCTGGTGTTGGCTCTGTCCTGGGGGAGACGATAGAGCCCTGCTGGGTCTGGTGTTGGCTCTGTCCTGGGGGAGACGATAGAGCTCTGCTGGGCCTGGTGTTGGCTCTGTCCTGGGGGAGACGATAGAGCTCTGCTGGGCCTGGTGTTAGCTCTGTCCTGGGCGAGACGATAGAGCTCTGCTGGGCCTGGTGTTGGCTCTGTCCTGGGGGAGACGATAGAGCCCTGCTGGGTCTGGTGTTGGCTCTGTCCTGGGGGAGACGATAGAGCTCTGCTGGGCCTCGTGTTGGCTCTGTCCTAAGGGAGACGATAAAGCTCTGCTGGGCCTCGTGTTGGCTGGGGGAGACGTTAGAGCTCTGCTGGGTCTGGTGTTGGCTCTGTCCTCTGCTGGGTCTGGTGTTGGCTCTGTCCTCTGCTGGGCCTGGTGTTGGCTCTGTCCTCTGCTGGGTCTGGTGTTGGCTCTGTCCTCTGCTGGGCCTGGTGTTGGCTCTGTCCTCTGCTGGGTCTGGTGTTGGCTCTGTCCTCTGCTGGGTCTGGCGTTGGCTCTGTCCTCTGCTGGGTCTGGCGTTGACTCTGTCCTCTGCTGGGTCTGGTGTTGACTCTGTCCTCTGCTGGGTCTGGTGTTGGCTCTGTCCTCTGCTGGGCCTGGTGTTGACTCTGTCCTCTGCTGGGTCTGGTGTTGACTCTGTCCTCTGCTGGGTCTGGCGTTGACTCTGTCCTGGTGTTGGCTCTGTCCTCTGCTGGGTCTGGCGTTGGCTCTGTCCTCTGCTGGGTCTGGCGTTGGCTCTGTCCTCTGCTGGGTCTGGCGTTGACTCTGTCCTCTGCTGGGTCTGGCGTTGACTCTGTCCTGGTGTTGGCTCTGTCCTCTGCTGGGTCTGGCTTTGGCTCTGTCCTGGTGTTGACTCTGTCCTCTGCTGGGTCTGGCGTTGACTCTGTCCTGGTGTTGGCTCTGTCCTCTGCTGGGCCTGGTGTTGGCTCTGTCCTGGGGGAGACGTTAGAGCTCTGCTGGGTCTGGTGTTGACTCTGTCCTCTGCTGGGTCTGGTGTTGGCTCTGTCCTGGTGTTGGCTCTGTCCTCTGCTGGGTCTGGTGTTGGCTCTGTCGGGAGTGTCTGCTGGCCTTTGACTTCAGACTGTGGGCAGAGGACGAGTCTGGAGGACAAGAGAGAGGAGGAGAGTAGACTTATTGTTGTGGTCGTTAGGCGCCGTCAGTCTACATCCTACAGGTGTTATTTTACAATGAGAGGACAGACAGCGCTGACTGACTCTTCAATGTGAGGACAGACAGCGCTGACTGACTCTTCAACGTGAGGACAGACAGCGCTGACTGACTCTTCAATGTGAGGACAGACAGCGCTGACCGACTCTTCAATGTGAGGACAGACAGCGCTGACTGACTCTTCAACGTGAGGACAGACAGCGCTGACTGACTCTTCAATGTGAGGACAGACAGCGCTGACTGACTCTTCAATGTGAGGACAGACAGCGCTGACTGACTCTTCAATGTGAGGACAGACAGCGCTGACTGACTCTTCAACGTGAGGACAGACAGCGCTGACTGACTCTTCAATGTGAGGACAGACAGCGCTGACCGACTCTTCAATGTGAGGACAGACAGCGCTGACTGACTCTTCAATGTGAGGACAGACAGCGCTGACTGACTCTTCAATGTGAGGACAGACAGAAGACAGACACTTCTGTAGACAGAAGATCCATGTTTATATGTAGACAGAAGGTCCACGTTTCTATGTAGACAGAAGGTCCATGTTTCTATGGAGACAGAAGGTCCATGTTTCTATGTGGACAGAAGGTCCACATTTCTATGTGGACAGAAGGTCTATGTTTCTATGTAGACAGAAGGTCCATGTTTCTATGTAGACAGAAGGTCCATGTTTCTATCTAGACAGAAGGTCCATGTTTCTATGTAGACAGAAGGTCCATGTTTCTATGGAGACAGAAGGTCCATGTTTCTATGGAGACAGAAGGTCCATGTTTCTATGTAGACAGAAGGTCCATGTTTCTATGTAGACAGAAGGTCCATGTTTCTATGTAGACAGAAGGTCCATGTTTCTATGGAGACAGAAAGTCCATGTTTCTATGTAGACAGAAGGTCCATGTTTCTATGTAGACAGAAGGTCCATGTTTCTGTGTAGACAGAAGGTCCATATGTAGACAGAAGGTCCATATGTAGACAGAAGGTCCATATGTAGACAGAAGATCCATATGTAGACAGAAGGTCCATGTTTCTATGTAGACAAGACCAAGACAACTGTTATAGAGACATGTAGTTAGATTAGGACCAAGACAACTGTTATAGAAGAGACATGTAGTTAGAATAGGA
>NC_088409.1:5789933-5804933 GCF_034236695.1 Oncorhynchus nerka | reverse complement strand
GAAGGTTTGGTTTCAGTCTTACCTTATACCTCTGGACCTCCAGCCAGAACAGAAGGTTTGGTTTCAGTCTTACCTTATACCTCTGGACCTCCAGCCAGAACAGGATGTCATTCTCCAGGAAGTCTCCCTTCAGCGAGACGAAGCGCCGGAACTGATGACACGTGACTGGGTTGAGCAGGGCCCTCCGGAGAACCAGGATCTCCCCTGCAGAGGTCATCCACGTCCCCTTGACCTGCTGCAGGAGAGGAGTGGTTAAACACACAGGAACATACAGCCGGGAGGAACAAGGTAAGGTGAGGAACATCTCAGAGAGGAACAACATTGGTCATAGAAGTCTACAGATATGATATTCTAGATCCATGGATGGGCAACATTTTAGAAAACTAGAATAAATTATAATGGACCTATATATTTTTCTGACGCGCCAAAATAGATTTTGACAAACAAAATTGCTTCCCAAATACAATCTGTACGATAATCTCGATGTGAAAAAAGTTTCCCCAGCGTTGCTCTATGACGTTCAAAAGATGGACAGAGGACCAGAGATCACCTTCCACACCTCTCTCTTGTTCCTGTGTCGCTGGTAGACATGGTCGGACACCCCGTCTTCACCCCGAGGCTGAAAGAGCAGCAGTCAGAAACACAGTACGGCTGGACAGAGACAGACTACAGTAAGACACCTCTGGCTGGCTGGCTGGCTGGCTGGCTGGCTGGCTGGCTGGCTGGCTGGCTGGCTGGCTGGCTGGCTGGCAGGCAGGAGGCAGGCAGTCTCTCTGTCTCTCGATGAGGTAATGTACAGAGGTTTCACATGGCAGAGCTGATGCCTCCACAGTACCTAGCCTGGCTTAGGGCCGTAGCTATACTGTACACATTGCATTCAACAGTTAGAAGGCCATATAACATATAGATATGTATCTTGATATCTGGAAGCCAGATCCCCTCTAATCAGGGACTGATTTAGACCTAGAAGCCAGTTCCCCTCTAATCAGGGACTGATTTAGACCAGGAAGCCAGTTCCCCTCTAATCAGGGACTGATTTAGACCAGGAAGCCAGTTCCCCTCTAATCAGGGACTGATTTAGACCAGGAAGTCAGTTCCCCTCTAATCAGGGACTGATTTAGACCAGAAAGCCAGTTCCCCTCTAATTAGGGACTGATTTAGACCTAGAAGCCAGTTCCCCTCTAATCAGGGACTGATTTAGACCTAGAAGCCAGTTCCTCTCTAATCAGGGACTGATTTAGACCTAGAAGCCAGTTCCCCTCTAATCAGGGACTGATTTAGACCTAGAAGCCAGTTCCCCTCTAATCAGGGACTGATTTAGACCTAGAAGCCAGTTCCCCTCTAATCAGGGACTGATTTAGACCAGGAAGCCAGTTCCCCTCTAATCAGGGACTGATTTAGACCAGGAAGCCAGTTCCCCTCTAATCAGGGACTGATTTAGACCTAGAAGCCAGTTCCCCTCTAATCAGGGACTGATTTAGACCAGGAAGCCAGTTCCCCTCTAATCAGGGACTGATTTAGACCAGGAAGCCAGTTCCCCTCTAATCAGGGACTGATTTAGACCTAGAAGCCAGTTCCCCTCTAATCAGGGACTGATTTAGACCAGGAAGCCAGTTCCCCTCTAATCAGGGACTGATTTAGACCAGGAAGCCAGTTCCCCTCTAATCAGGGACTGATTTAGACCTAGAAGCCAGTTCCCCTCTAATCAGGGACTGATTTAGACCTAGAAGCCAGTCCCCCTCTAATCAGGGACTGATTTAGACCAGGAAGCCAGTTCCCCTCTAGTCAGGGACTGATTTAGACCTAGAAGCCAGTTCCCCTCTAATCAGGGACTGATTTAGACCTAGAAGCCAGTTCCCCTCTAATCAGGGACTGATTTAGACCTAGAAGCCAGTCCCCCTCTAATCAGGGACTGATTTAGACCTAGAAGCCAGTTCCCCTCTAATCAGGGACTGATTTAGACCTAGAAGCCAGTCCCCCTCTAATCAGGGACTGATTTAGACCAGGAAGCCAGTTCCCCTCCAATCAGGGACTGATTTAGACCTAAAAGCCAGTTGATCGGTCAGTAGTCCGGACCTCGTAGGGTCAGGTTGTAACCCCCCTTGATACAAGCAGATGGAGAGCTGGCTAGATGAGACCCTGGACTCCTACCCTGACTCTCTGCTGCTGTCTCTCATTGAACTCCGGAGTCGTCAGGAAGACAGGCAGCCATCTTGTTTCTATGTGGTTCCTGATGATGCTCTGAATGTCCACCAGGACAGGAGCACACAGACGGTCATGGAGCAGTCTCCCCCAGCCACCAGCCAGACGCATCACCTAGAGGAGAAACACACACACACAGACCACACACACACACACACCACACACACACACCACACACACACACGGTCATGAAGCAGTCTCCCCCAGCCACCAGCCAGACGCATCACCTAGAGGAGAAACACACACACACAGACGGTCATGGAGCAGTCTCCCCCAGCCACCAGCCAGACGCATCACCTAGAGGAGAAACACACACATACCACACACACACACACACACACACACACACACAGTCATGAAGCAGTCTCCCCCAGCCACCAGCCAGACGCATCACCTAGAGGAGAAACACACACACACATACCACACACACACACACACCACACACACACACACACACACACACCACACACACACAAGGTCATGAAGCAGTCTCCCCCAGCCACCAGCCAGACGCATCACCTAGAGGAGAAACACACACACACACATACCACACACACACACACACACCACACACACACACGGTCATGAAGCAGTCTCCCCCAGCCACCAGCCAGACGTATCACCTAGAGGAGAAACACACACACACATACCACACACACACACACACACACCACACACACACACACACGGTCATGAAGCAGTCTCCCCCACCCACCAGCCAGACGCATCACCTAGAGGAGAAACAAACACACACATACCACACACACACACACACACACACACACCACACACACACCACACACAAACACACGGTCATGAAGCAGTCTCCCCCAGCCACCAGCCAGACGCATCACCAAGAGGAGAAACAAACACACACACACACAACCACACACACACACACACACACACATACGCACGCACACATACATACCACACACACGCACACACACACACCACACAAACACACACACACACACACACAGACAGACACACAGACAGAAACAAAATCACACACACACACACACAGACAGACACAGACAAACACACAGACACACACACACACACACACACAGACAGGCACAAAAGCACACACACTATCCCAGAAGAGACTGTGACGTTACCTCCTCCTGTTGTTGTCTGGTGGCAGGACTGTCAGGCCCAAAGAAGTATTTCCTATTGAGGTATTTGTCCTTAATGAGTCTGGACTTGTCCTCTCTCTGGGCCTTGTCTTTATGGGGGATTCTCCTGTAATTCTCTATGTCCTGCCAGCAAGCCAGGTGTATACTGTAGACACACACACAGACACACACACAGACAGACACACACACACACACACACTTCAGAACTATACACATCATTGACAACTGAGCTATAGATCATTAGGATCATTGAGGTAGAGATCATTGAGGTAGAGATCATTAGGATCATTGAGGTAGAGATCATTAGGATCATTGAGGTAGAGATCATTGAGGTAGAGATCATTAGGATCATTGAGGTAGAGATCATTAGGATCATTGAGGTAGAGATCATTAGGATCATTGAGGTAGAGATCATTAGGATCATTGAGGTAGAGATCATTAGGATCATTGAGGTAGAGATCATTAGGATCATTGAGGTAGAGATGATTAGGATCATTGAGGTAGAGATCATTAGGATCATTGAGGTAGAGATTATTAGGATCATTGAGGTAGAGATCATTGAGGTAGAGATGATTAGGATCATTGAGGTAGAGATCATTAGGATCATTGAGGTATAGATCATTAGGATCATTGAGGTAGAGATCATTAGGATCATTGAGGTAGAGATGATTAGGATCATTGAGGTAGAGATCATTAGGATCATTGAGGTATAGATCATTGAGGTAGAGATCATTGAGGTAGAGATCATTGAGGTATACATCATTGAGGTAGAGATCATTAGGATCATTGAGGTAGAGATCATTAGGATCATTGAGGTAGAGATCATTAGGATCATTGAGGTAGAGATCATTAGGATCATTGAGGTAGAGATCATTAGGATCATTGAGGTATATATCATTGAGGTAGAGATCATTAGGATCATTGAGGTATATATCATTGAGGTAGAGATATTAGGATCATTGAGGTATAGATCATTAGGATCATTGAGGTATAGATATTAGGATCATTGAGGTAGAGATCATTGAGGTAGAGATCATTGAGGTATAGATCATTGAGGTAGAGATATTAGGATCATTGAGGTAGAGATCATTGAGGTAGAGATCATTAGGATCATTGAGGTATACATCATTGAGGTAGAGATCATTAGGATCATTGAGGTAGAGATCATTAGGATCATTGAGGTAGAGATCATTGGGATCATTGAGGTAGAGATCATTAGGATCATTGAGGTAGAGATCATTAGGATCATTGAGGTAGAGATCATTAGGATCATTGAGGTAGAGATCATTGGGATCATTGAGGTAGAGATCATTAGGATCATTGAGGTAGAGATCATTAGGATCATTGAGGTAGAGATCATTGAGGTAGAGATCATTGAGGTAGAGATCATTGAGGTAGAGATCATTGAGGTAGAGATCATTGAGGTAGAGATCATTGAGGTAGAGATCATTGAGGTAGAGATCATTGAGGTAGAGATATTAGGATCATTGAGGTAGAGATCATTGAGGTAGAGATCATTGAGGTAGAGATCATTGAGGTAGAGATCATTGAGGTAGAGATATTAGGACCATTGAGGTATAGATCATTGAGGTAGAGATATTAGGATCATTGAGGTAGAGATATTAGGATCATTGAGGTAGAGATTATTGAGGTATAGATAATTGAGGTATAGATCATTGAGGTAGAGATCATTGGGATCATTGAGGTAGAGATCATTAGGATCATTGAGGTATAGATCATTAGGATCATTGAGGTAGAGATCATTAGGATCATTGAGGTAGAGATCATTGGGATCATTGAGCTATAGATCATCAGGATCATTGGAGTATAGATCATTGAAGTATAGATCATTGAGATAGAGATATTAGGATCATTGAGGTATAGATCATTGAGGTAGAGATCATTGAGGTATACATCATTGAGGTATAGATCATTAGGATCATTGAGGTATAGATCATTGAGGTATAGATCATTAGGATCATTGAGGTAAAGATCATTAGGATCATTGGGGTAGAGATCAGTGAGGTAGAGATATTAGGATCATTGAGGTATAAATCATTGAGGTAGAGATCATTGAGGTAGAGATCATTGAGGTAGAGATATTAGGATCATTGAGGTAGAGATCATTGAGGTATAGATCATTAGGATCATTGAGGTAGAGATCATTGAGGTAGAGATCATTAGGATCATTGAGGTATAGATCATTAGGATCATTGGGGTAGAGATCAGTGAGGTAGAGATATTAGGATCATTGAGGTAGAGATCAGTGAGGTAGAGATATTAGGATCATTGAGGTATAAATCATTGAGGTATAGATCATTGAGGTAGAGATCATTGAGGTAGAGATCATTGAGATAGAGATATTAGGATCATTGAGGTAGAGATCATTGAGGTAGAGATCATTGAGGTATACACCATTGAGGTATAGATCATTAGGATCATTGAGGTATAGATCATTGAGGTAGAGATCATTGAGGTATACACCATTGAGGTATAGATCATTAGGATCATTGAGGTATAGATCATTGAGGTAGAGATCATTGAGGTAGAGATCATTAGGATCATTGAGGTAGAGATCAGTGAGGTATAGATCATTGAGGTAGAGATCATTGAGGTATACACCATTGAGGTATAGATCATTAGGACCATTGAGGTAGAGATCATTAGGATCATTGAGGTAGAGATCATTAGGATCATTGAGGTAGAGATCATTGAGGTAGAGATCATTAGGATCATTGAGGTATAGATCATTAGGATCATTGAGGTAGAGATCATTGAGGTATAGATCATTGAGGTAGAGATCATTGAGGTATACATCATTGAGGTATAGATCATTAGGATCATTGAGGTAAAGATCATTAGGATCATTGGGGTAGAGATCAGTGAGGTAGAGATATTAGGATCATTGAGGTAGAGATCAGTGAGGTAGAGATATTAGGATCATTGAGGTAGAGATTATTGAGGTAGAGATATTAGGATCATTGAGGTAGAGATCATTGAGGTAGAGATCATTGAGGTAGAGATCATTGAGGTAGAGATCATTGTGGTAAAGATCATTGAGGTAGAGATCATTGTGGTAAAGATCATTGAGGTAAAGATCATTGAGGTAGAGATCATTGAGGTAGAGATATTAGGATCATTGAGGTAGAGATCATTGAGGTAGAGATATTAGGATCATTGAGGTAGAGATCATTGAGGTAGAGATATTAGGATCATTGAGGTAGAAATCATTGAGGTAGAGATCATTAGGATCATTGAGGTAGAGATATTAGGATCATTGAGGTATAGATCATTATGATCATTTAGTTTTTTACTGACATGACCAGGAATAATGATTTGATCCCTATAGATAAACACGACACTTATTTGATAGAAGGTGTGTTTATGACAGAAAGGTCAAGTCTAACAAGCAGCATGGTGTTGTGGTCACCTGGCCACACATAGCGTATGTCATGTAAAATAAGCCCACTTTATCTACAGCTAGAGGTTCACCTGGCGGTGTTGTCCTGTAGGAAGGATGTGAAGTGTATAGAACTAGAGTTTCACCTGGCGGTGTTGTCCTGTAGGGAGGATGTGAAGTGTATAGATCTAGAGTTTCACCTGGCGGTGTTGTCCTGTAGGAAGGATGTTAAGTGTATAGATCTAGATTTTCACCTGGCGGTGTTGTCCTGTAGGAAGGATGTTAAGTGTATAGAACTAGAGTTTCACCTGGCGGTGTGGTCCTGTAGGAAGGATGTGAAGTGTATAGAACTAGAGTTTCACCTGGCGGTGTGGTCCTGTAGGAAGGATGTGAAGTGTATAGAACTAGAGTTTCACCTGGCGGTGTTGTCCTGTAGGAAGGATGTGAAGTGTATAGAACTAGTTTCACCTGGCGGTGTTGTCCTGTAGGAAGGATGTGAAGTGTATAGATCTAGAGTTTCACCTGGCGGTGTTGTCCTGTAGGAAGGATGTGAAGTGTATAGAACTAAAGTTTCACCTGGCGGTGTTGTTCTGTAGGAAGGATGTGAAGTGTATAGATCTAGAGTTTCACCTGGCGGTGTTGTCCTGTAGGGAGGATGTGAAGTGTATAGATCTAGAGTTTCACCTGGCGGTGTTGTCCTGTAGGAAGGTTGTGAAGTGTATAGAACTAGAGTTTCACCTGGCGGTGTGGTCCTGTAGGAAGGATGTGAAGTGTATAGATCTAGAGTTTCACCTGGCGGTGTTGTCCTGTAGGAAGGTTGTGAAGTGTATAGAACTAGAGTTTCACCTGGCGGTGTGGTCCTGTAGGAAGGATGTGAAGTGTATAGATCTAGAGTTTCACCTGGCGGTGTGGTCCTGTAGGAAGGATGTTAAGTGTATAGAACTAGAGTTTCACCTGGCGGTGTTGTCCTGTAGGAAGGATGTGAAGTGTATAGAACTAGAGTTTCACCTGGCGGTGTTGTCCTGTAGGAAGGTTGTGAAGTGTATAGAACTAGAGTTTCACCTGGCGGTGTGGTCCTGTAGGAAGGTTGTGAAGGTGTATAGATCTAGAGTTTCACCTGGCGGTGTTGTCCTGTAGGGAGGATGTGAAGTGTATAGATCTAGTTTCACCTGGCGGTGTTGTCCTGTAGGTAGGATGTGAAGTGTATAGAACTAGAGTTTCACCTGGCGGTGTTGTCCTGTAGGAAGGATGTGAAGTGTATAGAACTAGAGTTTCACCTGGCAGTGTTGTCCTGTAGGAAGGATGTGAAGTGTATAGATCTAGAGTTTCACCTGGCGGTGTTGTCCTGTAGGAAGGATGTTAAGTGTATAGAACTAGAGTTTCACCTGGCGGTGTTGTCCTGTAGGAAGGATGTGAAGTGTATAGAACTAGGTGTTGTCCTTCACCTGAAGTGTATAGCACCTGGTGTTGTCCTGTAGGGAGGATGTGAAGTGTATAGAACTAGAGTTTCACCTGGCGGTGTTGTCCTGTAGGAAGGATGTGAAGTGTATAGAACTAGAGTTTCACCTGGCGGTGTTGTCCTGTAGGAAGGATGTGAAGTGTATAGAACTAGAGTTTCACCTGGCGGTGTTGTCCTGTAGGAAGGATGTGAAGTGTATAGAACTAGAGTTTCACCTGGCGGTGTTGTCCTGTAGGAAGGATGTGAAGTGTATAGATCTAGAGTTTCACCTGGCGGTGTTGTCCTGTAGGAAGGATGTGAAGTGTATAGATCTAGAGTTTCACCTGGCGGTGTTGTCCTGTAGGAAGGATGTTAAGTGTATAGAACTAGAGTTTCACCTGGAGGTGTTGTCCTGTAGGGAGGATGTGAAGTGTATAGAACTAGAGTTTCATCTGGCGGTGTTGTCCTGTAGGAAGGATGTGAAGTGTATAGAACTAGTTTCACCTGGCGGTGTTGTCCTGTAGGAAGGATGTGAAGTGTATAGAACTAGTTTCACCTGGAGGTGTTGTCCTGTAGGAAGGATGTGAAGTGTATAGAACTAGTTTCACCTGGCGGTGTTGTCCTGTAGGAAGGATGTGAAGTGTATAGAACTAGTTTCACCTGGCGGTGTTGTCCTGTAGGAAGGATGTGAAGTGTATAGATCTAGAGTTTCACCTGGCGGTGTTGTCCTGTAGGAAGGATGTTAAGTGTATAGAACTAGAGTTTCACCTGGCGGTGTTGTCCTGTAGGAAGGATGTGAAGTGTATAGAACTAGAGTTTCACCTGGCGGTGTTGTCCTGTAGGAAGGATGTGAAGTGTATAGAACTAGTTTCACCTGGCGGTGTTGTCCTGTAGGAAGGATGTGAAGTGTATAGAACTAGAGTTTCACCTGGCGGTGTTGTCCTGTAGGAAGGATGTGAAGTGTATAGAACTAGAGTTTCACCTGGCGGTGTTGTCCTGTAGGAAGGATGTGAAGTGTATAGAACTAGAGTTTCACCTGGCGGTGTGGTCCTGTAGGAAGGATGTGAAGTGTATAGAACTAGAGTTTCACCTGGCGGTGTGGTCCTGTAGGAAGGATGTGAAGTGTTGTAGCTCCGTGCGGTGTCCTAGCAGAGAGCCCAACCTGTACCCTCTGTACCTCTCTGGGACGGCAGACCACATAGCTGGAGACCTGGCGACCTCTAGTGGTGGAGGAGGGGGCCTGCAGGCCTGGGCCACAGCATGCTGAGAGAGAGAATCTCAATTGGGCTAAACCATCCTCACTTCCTTCTGAAGGTTTTGAGAAGGAGGTGAGGAGATAGGATGCGAGGAATCAAGGAAATACAATTGAAATTCCCCCAAATCCTTTGATTTAGACCAGGAACCTAGATCACCACTTCAGGGGGACAGGGGGGGACTTGATCCTAGATCACCACTTACTACTCAGACTGTTACATAGATCATGCATTGGAGCGTTGGACCTTCAATAGAGCTCACCTGTTCCAGTCTGTGTACAGCCTCCTCGTACAGCGTCTTCAGTTCTCCGTACTGCTCTGACTCCACCTGGCGAGTCTCCTCCCGTACAGCCACCTGAGAGAACGTGCAGTAACAATGACTCCACGATGACATCAAATATCCAGACCAAAACACACATCTTACGAATCTGACTGAGGAGAGATGCACGAACAGGAGAGTCTGTCCGTTTCGGCAGATAAACTATTTCAACTATAGAGTGTTTTAAAAATAAAAATACTTTTTTTAAGAAAAGGGCTCACACCTTCTGGAAGGTCTCTGTGTCCCTGGTGGTGAGCAGCGTCCAGGGCTCCAGGAGGAGGGTCAGAGTGTGTTCCTCCACCCAGTCAAACAGCTCCTCAAACGGGGGAGTGAGACAGGTGTACACCCTCTCTCTGCTCTCCTCCTCCACCCCAATGCTACTACGGGCAGCACTGCACACGTAGGTTGAATACAGCAACTGGAGGGGTTAGAATGAGAACCGTAACTAATGGGTCAGACTGTCATCTTCATCATCATCATCATCACTATCATCACCATCATCACAACTGGAGGGGTTAGAATGAGAACCGTAACTAAATGGGTCAGACGGTCATCTTCATCATCACCATCATCACAACTGGAGGGGTTAGAATGAGTACCGTAACTAATGGGTCAGACGGTCATCTTCATCACCATCACTACTATCATCATCATCACTATCATCATCATCATCATCATCATCACTATCATCATCATCATCATGACTATCATCATCACCACCATCATCACCACCATCATCATAACCATCATCAACACCACCATCATCATCACTATCATCATCACCACCATCATCATCACCACTATCATCACCACTATCATCATCATCATCATCATCACTACCGTCATCATCATCATCACTATCATCTTCATCATCACCACCATCATCACCATCATCACTATCATCTTCATCATCATCACTATCATCATCACCACCATCACTATCACTATCATTATCATCACCATCATCACCATCACTATCATCTTCATCATCATCATCATCACCACCATCATCACTATCATCTTCATCATCACCACCATCATCATCACCACCATCATCAATATCATCATCACCATCATCTTCATCATCACCATCACTATCATCTTCATCATCATCACCACCATCATCACTATCATCATCACCATCATCATCACCACCATCATCACTATCATCATCACCATCATCATCACCACCATCATCACTATCATCATCATCACCATCACTATCATCTTCATCATCATCATCATCATCACCACCATCATCACTATCATCATCACCATCATCATCACCACCATCATCACTATCATCATCATCACCATCACTATCATTATCATTATCATCACTATCATTATCATCATCACCATCACTATCATCTTCATCATCATCATCATCACCACCATCATCACTATCATCTTCATCATCATCACCACCATCATCACTATCATCATCATCACCACCATCATCATCACTATCATCACCATCACCATCACCGTCACTACTATCATCATAACCATCATCATCATCACTATCACTACTATCATCATCACCACTATCATCATC
The DNA here is from genome assembly GCF_034236695.1 of Oncorhynchus nerka. NCBI lineage: Eukaryota > Metazoa > Chordata > Actinopteri > Salmoniformes > Salmonidae > Oncorhynchus > Oncorhynchus nerka. Next base: position 5,793,624 of record NC_088409.1, on the reverse strand, counting down.
ATCACTATCACTACTATCATCATCATCACCACTATCATCATCATCACCACTATCATCATCATCACTATCACTACTATCATCATCATCACCGTCACCACTATCATCATCATCATCACCGTCACCACTATCATCATCATCATCATCACTATCATCATCATCACTATCATCATCATCACCGTCACTACTATCATCATCATCACTATCATCATCATCACTATCACTACTATCATCATCACCGTCACTACTATCATCATCATCACTATCATCATCATCACTATCACTACTATCATCATCATCACTATCACTACTATCATCATCACCACTATCATCATCATCACTATCACTACTATCATCATCATCACCGTCACTACTATCATCATCATCACCGTCACCACTATCATCATCATCACCATCACCACCACTATCACCACTATCATCATCACTATCATCATCATCACTATCATCATCATCACCGTCACTACTATCATCATCATCACCGTCACCACTATCATCATCATCACCGTCACCACTATCATCATCATCACCGTCACCACTATCATCATCATCACCGTCACTACTATCATCATCACCACCATCATCATCACTATCATCATCATCACCGTCACTACTATCATCATCATCACCGTCACTACTATCATCATCATCACTATCATCATCATCACTATCACTACTATCATCATCATCACCGTCACTACTATCATCATCATCACTATCATCATCATCACTATCACTACTATCATCATCATCACTATCACTACTATCATCATCACCACTATCATCATCATCACCGTCACTACTATCATCATCATCACCGTCACCACTATCATCATCATCACCATCACCACCACTATCACCACTATCATCATCACTATCATCATCATCACTATCATCATCATCACCGTCACTACTATCATCATCATCACCGTCACCACTATCATCATCATCACCGTCACCACTATCATCATCATCACCGTCACCACTATCATCATCATCACCGTCACTACTATCATCATCACCACCACCATCATCACTATCATCATCATCACCGTCACTACTATCATCATCATCACCGTCACTACTATCATCATCATCACCACTACTATCATCATCATCACCATCATCATCATCACTATCATCATCACCACCATCATCAACATCACTATCATCATCATCACCATCATGATAGTCACTCCATCATCATCATCACTACTATCGTCATCATCACCATCATCATCATCATCACCACCACTATCATCATCACCGTCACCACTATCATCATCACCACCATCATCAACATCACCACTATCATCATCATCACCATCATGATAGTCACTCCATCATCATCATCACTACTATCATCACCATCATGATAGTCACTCCATCATCATCACCACTATCATCATCATCACCATCATGATAGTCACTCCATCATCATCATCACTACTATCGTCATCATCACCATCATCATCACTATCATCATCATCACCACCACTATCATCATCACCGTCACTACTATCATCATCATCACCGTCACCACTATCATCATCATCACCGTCACTACTATCATCATCACCATTATCATCATCACTATCATCATCACCACCATCATCATCATCACCACCACCATCATCATCATCACCACTATCATCATCACCACCATCATCATCATCACCACCACCATCATCATCATCACCACTATCATCATCACCACCATCATCATCATCACCACTATCATCATCATCACCATCATCATCACCATCACTACTATCATCATCACCACCATCATCATCATCACCACCACCATCATCATCATCACCACTATCATCATCATCACCGTCACTACTATCATCATCACCACCATCATCATCATCACCACCACCATCATCATCATCACCACTATCATCATCACCACCACCATCATCATCATCACCACTATCATCATCATCACCATCATGATAGTCACTCCATCATCTTCACCACTATCATCATCATCACCATCATGATAGTCACTCCATCATCATCATCATCACTATCATCATCATCATCATCATCACATTAAATGTCTTCAATATAGGGCTCATTAAATGTCTTTAATATAGGGCTCATTAAATGTCTTTAATGTAGGGCTCATTAAATGTCTTTAATATAGGGCTCATTAAATGTCTTTAATATAGGGCTCATTAAATGTCTTTAATATAGGGCTCATTAAATGCCTTTTATGTAGGGCTCATTAAATGTCTTTACTGTAGGGCTCATTAAATGTCTTTAATGTAGGGCTCATTAAATGTCTTTAATATAGGGCTCATAAAATGCCTTTTATGTAGGGCTCATTAAATGTCTTTAATGTAGGGCTCATTAAATGTCTTTACTGTAGGGCTAATTAAATGTCTTTAATGTAGGGCTCATAAAATGCCTTTTATGTAGGGCTCAATTAAATGTCTTTAATGTAGGGCTCATTAAATGTCTTTAATGTAGGGCTCATTAAATGTCTTTACTGTAGGGCTCATTAAATGTCTTTACTGTAGGGCTCATTAAATGTCTTTACTGTAGGGCTCATATAGGGCTCATAAAATGCCTTTAATATAGGGCTCATATAGGGCTCATTAAATGTCTTTAATATAGGGCTCATATAGGGCTCATTAAATGTCTTTAATATAGGGCTCATATAGGGCTCATTAAATGTCTTTAATGTAGGGCTCATTAAATGTCTATCTATCATCACCATCATGATAGTCACTCCATCATCATCACCACTATCATCATCATCACCATCATGATAGTCACTCCATCATCATCATCACTACTATCGTCATCATCACCATCATCATCACTATCATCATCATCACCACCACTATCATCATCACCGTCACTACTATCATCATCATCACCGTCACCACTATCATCATCATCACCGTCACTACTATCATCATCACCATTATCATCATCACTATCATCATCACCACCATCATCATCATCACCACCACCATCATCATCATCACCACTATCATCATCACCACCATCATCATCATCACACCACCATCATCATCATCACCACTATCATCATCACCACCATCATCATCATCACCACTATCATCATCATCACCATCATCATCACCATCACTACTATCATCATCACCACCATCATCATCATCATCACCACCACCATCATCATCATCACCACTATCATCATCATCACCGTCACTACTATCATCATCACCACCATCATCATCATCACCACCACCATCATCATCATCACCACTATCATCATCACCACCACCATCATCATCATCACCACTATCATCATCATCACCATCATGATAGTCACTCCATCATCATCATCATCACTATCATCATCATCATCATCATCACATTAAATGTCTTCAATATAGGGCTCATTAAATGTCTTTAATATAGGGCTCATTAAATGTCTTTAATGTAGGGCTCATTAAATGTCTTTAATATAGGGCTCATTAAATGTCTTTAATATAGGGCTCATTAAATGTCTTTAATATAGGGCTCATTAAATGCCTTTTATGTAGGGCTCATTAAATGTCTTTACTGTAGGGCTCATTAAATGTCTTTAATGTAGGGCTCATTAAATGTCTTTAATATAGGGCTCATAAAATGCCTTTTATGTAGGGCTCATTAAATGTCTTTAATGTAGGGCTCA
>NC_088409.1:5639933-5784933 GCF_034236695.1 Oncorhynchus nerka | reverse complement strand
CTCCCGTCTGGATTACTGCAACTCGCTGTTGGCTGGGCTCCCTGCCTGTGTCATTAAACCCCTACAACTCATCCAGAACGCCGCAGCCCGTCTGGTGTTCAACCTTCCCAAGTTCTCTCACGTCACCCCGCTCCTCCGCTCTCTCCACTGGCTTCCAGTTGAAGCTCGCATCCGCTACAAGACCATGGTGCTTGCCTACGGAGCTGTGAGGGGAACGGCACCTCAGTACCTCCAGGCTCTGATCAGGCCCTACACCCAAACAAGGGCACTGCGTTCATCCACCTCTGGCCTGCTCGCCTCCCTACCACTGAGGAAGTACAGTTCCCGCTCAGCCCAGTCAAAACTGGCCCCCCAATGGTGGAACAAACTCCCTCACGACGCCAGGACAGCGGAGTCAATCACCACCTTCCGGAGACACCTGAAACCCCACCTCTTTAAGGAATACCTAGGATAGGATAAAGTAATCCCTCTCACCCCCTTAAAAGATTTAGATGCACTACTGTTCCACTGGATGTCATAAGGTGAATGCACCAATTTGTAAGTCGCTCTGGATAAGAGCGTCTGCTAAATGACTTAAATGTAAATGTACTAACCTGTCTGACACCACACAGAATAATACGACTTTATTTAACTTATATAGCGCTTTTCATAAAATAAAGACATTTCAAAGCTCCTATCTCAACTCTCTGTCGGTCACACATAGTACCTGTGTGTGAGCTGGTGTGGGGGTAAGGTCTCTGGGTAGAGAGGTGTCTGGGCGGATGGTAGGTTGGGGTAGAACGGTGTGAGGCCGGAGGGGGTGGAGGTTGATGTAACGAGGGTTAGGGTTCACACCAGAGGGAGGGTGTAGCTGTCCGTTCCTCCACAGTGACAGTCTGAGAGGATTTACTGCTCTCTGGCTCATCCTGAACCTGGGACCCCTGGAACACAACATGAACCTGGTACCCCTGGAACACAACATGAACCTGGTACCCCTGGAACACAACATGAACCTTGGACCCATGGAACACAACATGAACCCGGGACCCCTGGATCACAACATGAACCTGGGACCCCTGGATCACAACATGAACCTGGGACCCCTGGATCACAACATGAACCTGGGACCCCTGTATCACAACATAAACCTTGGACCCCTGGAACATAACATGAACCCGGGACCCCTGGGACACAACATGAACCTGGGACCCCTGGATCACAACATGAACCTGGGAACCCTGGAACACAACATGTCCAGGTGATCCTAGTTCAGGTCACAGTCTAGTCTAGTACGGACCAGGTGATCCTAGTTCAGGTCACAGTCTAGTACGGACCAGGTGATACTAGTTCAGGTCACAGTCTAGTACGGACCAGGTGTTCCTAGTTCAGGTCACAGTCTAGTACGGACCAGGTGATCCTAGTTCAGGTCACAGTCTAGTCTAGTACGGACCAGGTGATACTAGTTCAGGTCACACTCTAGTACGGACCAGGTGATCCTAGTTCAGGTCACAGTCTAGTCTAGTACGGACCAGGTGTTCCTAGTTCAGGTCACAGTCTAGTACGGACCAGGTGATCCTAGTTCAGGTCACAGTCTAGTCTAGTATGGACCAGGTGATCCCAGTTCAGGTCACAGTCTAGTCTAGTATGGACCAGGTGATCCTAGTTCAGGTCACAGTCTAGTATGGACCAGGTGATCCTAGTTCAGGTCACAGTCTAGTCTAGTATGGACCAGGTGATCCCAGTTCAGGTCACAGTCTAGTCTAGTATGGACCAGGTGATCCTAGTTCAGGTCACAGTCTAGTATGGACCAGGTGATCCTAGTTCAGGTCACAGTCTAGTCTAGTATGGACCAGGTGATCCCAGTTCAGGTCACAGTCTAGTCTAGTATGGACCAGGTGATCCTAGTTCAGGTCCAGTCTAGTCTAGTACGGACCAGGTGATCCCCAGTTCAGGTCACAGTCTAGTCTAGTACGGACCAGGTGATCCCAGTTCAGGTCACAGTCTAGTACGGACCAGGTGATCCTAGTTCAGGTCACAGTCTAGTACGGACCAGGTGATCCTAGTTAAGGTCACAGTCTAGTACGGACCAGGTGTTCCTAGTTCAGGTCACAGTCTAGTCTAGTACGGACCAGGTGATCCCAGTTCAGGTCACAGTCTAGTACGGACCAGGTGATCCTAGTTAAGGTCACAGTCTAGTACGGACCAGGTGTTCCTAGTTCAGGTCACAGTCTAGTCTAGTACGGACCAGGTGATCCTAGTTCAGGTCACAGTCTAGTATGGACCAGGTGATCCTAGTTCAGGTACCAGTCTAGTATGGACCAGGTGATCCTAGTTCAGGTCACAGTCTAGTACGGACCAGGTGTTCCTAGTTCAGGTCACAGTCTAGTCTAGTACGGACCAGGTGATCCCAGTTCAGGTCAGTATAGACAGTAGTTATATAGGATGGTGTGTATAGACAGTATAGACAGTAGTTATATAGGATGGTGTGTATAGACAGTAGTTATAGAGGATGGTGTGTATAGACAGTATAGACAGTAGTTATATAGGATGGTGTGTATAGACAGTAGGTATATAGGATGGTGTGTATAGACAGTAGTTATATAGGATGGTGTGTATAGACAGTATAGACAGTAGTTATATAGGATGGTGTGTATAGACAGTAGTTATATAGGATGGTGTGTATAGACAGTAGTTATATAGGATGGTGTGTATAGACAGTAGTTATACAGGATGGTGTGTATAGACAGTAGTTATATAGGATGATGTGTATAGACAGTAGTTATATAGGATGGTGTGTATAGACAGTATAGACAGTAGTTATATAGGATGGTGTGTATAGACAGTAGTTATATAGGATGGTGTGTATAGACAGTAGTTATATAGGATGGTGTGTATAGACAGTAGTTATATAGGATGGTGTGTATAGACAGTAGTTATATAGGATGGTGTGTATAGACAGTAGTTATATAGGATGTGTATAGGATGGTGTTTATAGACAGTATAGACAGTAGTTATATGGATGGTGTGTATAGACAGTAGTTATATAGGATGGTGTGTATAGACAGTAGTTATATAGGATGGTGTGTATAGACAGTATAGACAGTAGTTATATAGGATGGTGTGTATAGACAGTATAGACAGTAGTTATATAGGATGGTGTGTATAGACAGTAGTTATATAGGATGGTGTGTATAGACAGTAGTTATATAGGATGGTGTGTATAGACAGTAGTTATAGAGGATGGTGTGTATAGACAGTATAGACAGTAGTTATATAGGATGGTGTTTGTAGACAGTATATATAGATGGTAGTTATAGAGGATGGTGTGTATAGACAGTATGACAGTAGTTATAGAGGATGGTGTGTATAGACAGTATTATATACAGTAGTTATAGAGGATGGTGTAGTATAGATGGTATAGACAGTAGTTATATAGGATGGTGTTTATAGACAGTATAGACAGTAGTTATAGTTATATAGGATGGTGTGTATAGACAGTAGTTATATAGGATGGTGTGTATAGACAGTAGTTATATAGGATGGTGTGTATAGATAGACAGTAGTTATATAGGATGGTGTGTATAGACAGTAGTTATATAGGATGGTGTGTATAGACAGTATAGTTATTATATAGGATGGTGTGTATAGTATAGACAGTAGTTATATAGGATGGTGTGTATAGACAGTATAGACAGTAGTTATATAGGATGGTGTGTATAGACAGTAGTTATATAGGATGGTGTGTATAGACAGTAGTTATATAGGATGGTGTGTATAGACAGTAGTTATAGAGGATGGTGTGTATAGACAGTATAGACAGTAGTTATATAGGATGGTGTTTATAGACAGTATAGACAGTAGTTATAGAGGATGGTGTGTATAGACAGTATAGACAGTAGTTATAGAGGATGGTGTGTATAGACAGTATAGACAGTAGTTATAGAGGATGGTGTGTATAGACAGTATAGACAGTAGTTATATAGGATGGTGTTTATAGACAGTATAGACAGTAGTTATATAGGATGGTGTGTATAGACAGTAGTTATATAGGATGGTGTGTATAGACAGTAGTTATATAGGATGGTGTGTATAGACAGTAGTTATAGAGGATGGTGTGTATAGACAGTATAGACAGTAGTTATATAGGATGGTGTTTATAGACAGTATAGACAGTAGTTATAGAGGATGGTGTGTATAGACATTAGTTATATAGGATGGTGTTTTAACAGTAGTTGTAGAGGATGGGCCTTGACTAGAATACAGTTTATACATACGAAGAGGGTAAAACAGTATATAAACATGATCACAATGTGAAATCGGGGAGCTCTGTAGTAGTTTAAAAAACGTGGAACGTCTGGGGGTCCCCGAGGAGAGGTTTAAAAACCCCTGGTGTGGATGACCTTATCAGTCTCCTCACCAGTAGCAGAGCAGTGCCTCAGTGACGCGGGGCTGAACTCTCTGCAGTCTGTCCTCTCTCCAGCAGGGGGAGGTAGAGAGACCCAGTCTGGTCAACAGCTCACCATTCAGACTGCTCTGGCCACCGGTCAGCAGGTAGCAGCTTCGCATCTGGACCAAATGCCTGTAACAATTAATCAATCAATCATTGAAGATGGTTCTGTCCACGTCATTGGTTAAGAGGAAGGCTCATTGTCATCTCAGGTTCTATACTTCAATGAAGGGTTGGGGTTGAGGTTAGGGTTATGGCTTAGGTTAAGAGTCAGAGTTATGGGTTAAAGGTTGGGGTCAGGGTTAAGGTGAAGGTTAGGAGTTATGGGTTAAGGGTTGGGGTCAGGGTTGGGGTTAGGGTTATGGCTTAGGTTAAGAGTCAGAGTTATGGGTTAAGGGTTGGGGTCAGGGTTGGGGTTAGGGGTTGGGGTCAGGGTTGGGGTTGGGGTGAAGGTTAGGAGTTATGGCTTAAAGGTTGGGTTCAGGGTTGGGGTTAGGGTTATGGCTTAGGTTAAGAGTCAGAGTTATGGGTTAAAGGTTGGGGTCAGGGTTGGGGTCAGGGTTAAGGTGAAGGTTAGGAGTTATGGGTTAAGGGTTGGGGTCAGGGTTGAGGTTAGAGTTATGGCTTAGGTTAAGAGTCAGAGTTATGGGTTAAGGGTTGGGGTCAGGGTTAAGGTGAAGGTTAGGAGTTATGGGTTAAGGGTTGGGGTCAGGGTTGGGGTTAGGGTTATGGCTTAGGTTAAGAGTCAGAGTTATGGGTTAAGGGTTGGGGTCAGGGTTGGGGTCAGGGTTGGGTTGGGGTCAGGGTTGGGGTTGGGGTGAAGGTTAGGAGTTATGGGTTGGGTTCAGGGTTGGGGTTAGGGTTATGGCTTAGGTTAAGAGTCAGAGTTATGGGTTAAAGGTTGGGGTCAGGGTTAAGGTGAAGGTTAGGAGTTATGGGTTAAGGGTTGGGGTCAGGGTTAAGGTGAAGGTTAGGAGTTATGGATTAAGGGTTGGGGTCAGGGTTCAGGTGAAGGTTAGGAGTTATGGGTTAAGGGTTGGGGTCAGGGTTCAGGTGAAGGTTAGGAGTTATGGGTTAAGGGTTGGGGTCAGGGTTGGGGTCAAGGTTCAGGTGAAGGTTAGGAGTTCTGGGTTAAGGGTTGGGGTCAGGGTTAAGGTGAAGGTTAGGAGTTCTGGGTTAAGGGTTGGGGTCAGGGTTCAGGTGAAGGTTAGGAGTTCTGGGTTAAGGGTTGGGGTCAGGGTTAAGGTGAAGGTTAGGAGTTATGGGTTAAGGGTTGGGGTCAGGGTTCAGGTGAAGGTTAGGAGTTCTGGGTTAAGGGTTGGGGTCAGGGTTAAGGTGAAGGTTAGGAGTTCTGGGTTAAGGGTTGGGGTCAGGGTTAAGGTGAAGGTTAGGAGTTCTGGGTTAAAGGTTGGGGTCAGGGTTGGGGTCAGGGTTCAGGTGAAGGTTAGGAGTTCTGGGTTAAGGGTTGGGGTCAGGGTTAAGGTGAAGGTTAGGAGTTCTGGGTTAAGGGTTGGGGTCAGGGTTAAGGTGAAGGTTAGGAGTTCTGGGTTAAGGGTTGGGGTCAGGGTTAAGGTGAAGGTTAGGAGTTCTGGGTTAAGGGTTGGGGTCAGGGTTAAGGTGAAGGTTAGGAGTTCTGGGTTAAAGGTTGGGGTCAGGGTTGGGGTCAGGGTTAAGGTGAAGGTTAGGAGTTCTGGGTTAAGGGTTGGGGTCAGGGTTAAGGTGAAGGTTAGGAGTTCTGGGTTAAGGGTTGGGGTCAGGGTTGGGGTCAGGGTTAAGGTGAAGGTTAGGAGTTCTGGGTTAAGGGTTGGGGTCAGGGTTAAGGTGAAGGTTAGGAGTTCTGGGTTAAGGGTTGGGGTCAGGGTTAAGGTGAAGGTTAGGAGTTCTGGGTTAAAGGTTGGGGTCAGGGTTAAGGTGAAGGTTAGGAGTTCTGGGTTAAGGGTTGGGGTCAGGGTTCAGGTGAAGGTTAGGAGTTCTGGGTTAAGGGTTGGGGTCAGGGTTCAGGTGAAGGTTAGGAGTTCTGGGTTAAGGGTTAAGGTCAGGGTTCAGGTGGGTTAGGAGTTATGGTTAAGGGTTGGGGTCAGGTTCAGGTGAAGGTTAGGAGTTCTGGGTTAAGGGTTGTAGTCAGGGTTGGGGTCAAGGTTCAGGTGAAGGTTAGAGTTCTGGGTTAAGGGTTGGGGTCAGGGTTCAGGTGAAGGTTAGGAGTTCTGGGTTAAGGTTGGGGTCAGGGTTCAGGTGAAGGTTAGGAGTTCTGGGTTAAGGGTTGGGGTCAGGGTTAAGGTGAAGGTTAGGAGTTCTGGGTTAAGGGTTGGGGTCAGGGTTAAGGTGAAGGTTAGGAGTTCTGGGTTAAGGATTGGGGTCAGGGTTCAGGTGAAAGTTAGGAGTTCTGGGTTAAGGGTTGGGGTCAGGGTTAAGGTGAAGGTTAGGAGTTCTGGGTTAAGGATTGGGGTCAGGGTTCAGGTGAAGGTTAGGAGTTCTGGGTTAAGGGTTGGGGTCAGGGTTCAGGTGAAGGTTAGGAGTTCTGGGTTAAGGGTTGGGGTCAGGGTTCAGGTGAAGGTTAGGAGTTCTGGGTTAAGGGTTGGGGTCAGGGTTCAGGTGAAGGTTAGGAGTTCTGGGTTAAAGGTTGGGGTCAGGGTTCAGGTGAAGGTTAGGAGTTCTGGGTTAAAGGCCCAGTGCAGTCAATACTATGATTTCCCTGTGTTTTATATATATATTCACACTATGAGCATTTAAATGTCACACTGTTTTGGTGGGATGGAGTTTTGGCCTTCCATGGTGACATCACCGTGCGGTGAATTAGTTAATAGACCAATAAGAAAGAGAGTTCCAAACCTCTCTGCCAATAAGAGAAAATGTTCTGTTTTCCCCTCCCCACTCAGGCCACTCCCAGATAATCCGAGCAACATTTTGATTTGAGAAATTGCCTTTTGCTAAGAAGATATATTTGTTTCATTTTGACCTTTTTAATTGAAAACAATCACAGTAAGGTACTTCATGGATACCCAGAAATGTGATTTGATATTGAAATAAAAACTGATGCATTGGACCTTTAAGGAAGTACTGAACGTGTTTATGAAGTACTAAATGTGTATATGAAGTACTGAATGTGTTTATGAAGTACTGAATGTGTATATGAAGTACTGAATGTGTATATGAAGTACTGAATGTGTATATGAAGTACTAAATGTGTATATGAAGTACTGAATGTCTATATGAAGTACTAAATGTGTATATGAAGTACTGAATGTCTATATGAAGTACTGAATATGTATATGAAGTACTGAATGTGTATATGAAGTACTGAATGTGTTTATGAAGTACTGCATGTGTTTATGAAGTACTGAATGTGTATATGAAGTACTGAATGTGTTTATGAAGTACTGAACGTGTTTATGAAGTACTGAATGTGTTTATGAAGTGCTGAATGTGTTTATGAAGTACTGAATGTGTATATGAAGTACTAAATGTATATATGAAGTATTGAATGTGTATATGAAGTACTGAATGTGTATATGAAGTACTAAATGTATATATGAAGTACTGAATGTGTATATGAAGTACTGCATGTGTTTATGAAGTACTGAATGTGTTTATGAAGTACTGAATGTGTATATGAAGTACTGCATGTGTTTATGAAGTACTGAATGTGTTTATGAAGTACTGAATGTGTTATGAAGTACTGAATGTGTTTATGAAGTAATGAATGTGTATATGAAGTACTAAATGTATATATGAAGTACTGAATGTGTTTATGAAGTACTGCATGTGTTTATAAAGTACTGAATGTGTTTATGAAGTACTGAATGTGTATATGAAGTACTGAATGTGTTTATGAAGTAATGAATGTGTATATGAAGTACTAAATGTATATATGAAATACTGAATGTGTTTATGAAGTACTGCATGTGTTTATAAAGTACTGAATGTGTTTATGAAGTACTGAATGTGTATATGAAGTACTGAATGTGTTTATGAAGTAATGAATGTGTATATGAAGTACTAAATGTATATATGAAGTACTGAATGTGTTTATGAAGTACTGCATGTGTTTATGAAGTACTGAATGTGTTTATGAAGTACTGCATGTGTATATGAAGTACTGAATGTGTATATGAAGTACTGAATGAGTTTATGAAGTAATGAATGTGTATATGAAGTACTAAATGTATATATGAAGTACTGCATGTGTTTATAAAGTACTGAATGTGTTTATGAAGTACTGAATGTGTATATGAAGTACTGAATGTGTATATGAAGTACTGAATGTGTATATGAAGTACTAAATGTATATATGAAGTACTGAATGTGTATATGAAATACTGCATGTGTTTATGAAGTACTGAATGTGTTTATGAAGTACTGAATGTGTATATGAAGTACTGCATGTGTTTATGAAGTACTGAATGTGTTTATGAAGTACTGAATGTGTATATGAAGTACTAAATTTATATATGAAGTACTGAATGTGTTTATGAAGTACTGCATGTGTTTATAAAGTACTGAATGTGTTTATGAAGTACTGAATGTGTATATGAAGTACTGAATGTGTTTATGAAGTAATGAATGTGTATATGAAGTACTAAATGTATATATGAAATACTGAATGTGTTTATGAAGTACTGCATGTGTTTATAAAGTACTGAATGTGTTTATGAAGTACTGAATGTGTATATGAAGTACTGAATGTGTTTATGAAGTACTGAATGTGTTTATGAAGTACTGCATGTGTATATGAAGTACTGAATGTGTATATGAAGTACTGAATGTGTTTATGAAGTACTGAATGTGTATATGAAGTACTAAATGTATATATGAAGTACTGCATGTGTTTATAAAGTACTGAATGTGTTTATGAAGTACTGAATGTGTATATGAAGTACTGAATGTGTTTATGAAGTAATGAATGTATATATGAAGTACTGAATGTGTATATGAAGTACTGAATGTGTTTATGAAGTACTGAATGTGTTTATGAAGTGCTGAATGTGTTTATGAAGTACTGAATGTGTATATGAAGTACTGAATGTGTATATGAAGTACTGAATGTGTATATGAAGTACTGAATGTGTTTATGAAGTACTGAATGTGTTTATGAAGTACTGAATGTGTTTATGAAGTACTGAATGTGTATATGAAGTACTGAATGTGTATATGAAGTACTGAATGTGTATATGAAGTACTGAATGTGTATATGAAGTACTGAATGTGTGTATGAATACCTGATTCTCCTCCTGTCGTCCTGTAGGGTCTTCAGTCTCTCTATATCCATCCACAGACGCAAAAGCTTCTCTCCTAGTGTTCCCTTTAAGAAGTCCTTAAAGTCACCAAGGCCCTGTCTATCACCATGGATACTAGCAGTGACATCATAGAACTCAAGGTCATGGAACTCAAGGTCACCCTCCTCCTGCTGCTCCTTCAGTCTGCTGTGGCTGGTGGCTGGACCTCCCTCACAGGGGCTCTCTGTATGGGGACCACCTGTCTCCTCATCAGTGGTAGAACAGGTGGGACTCTGGGGCTTGGGGTCCCCATTATCCTCATCTGTAGTTCCTGCCTCTATCTCTGTCTTTGCCTCTGTCTCTGTGAGGTAGACTTTCATCTCCTGCTCTGCGCTGTGGTCTCCCCGTCTCTTGTCCCAGTCTAGAAGTGAAGAGCAGAGAGGACAGTCCGGGAGCGAAGAGGAGAGAGGAAAGGAGACGAGCAGTGAGGAGGACAGGGCGTAGGACTCCGAGTCAGGGATGCAGGAGAAGCAGGCTGAGGCCGGACCCCTCTGTCCCTCCCGGCCCAGGGAGCACACCGGGGTTCTCACAGACCGGGTACAGACAGGCAGCTGCTTGTCCTTGTCCTTAGCCATTGTCAACATGTCTGTTACGGAGGCCTGCAGACACACAAAGAACACAAACAAACCCAGTGTGACTACATGGAAGTGTTGCCTGGGGTGAGAGAGACAGAGAAATACCTGGATCATACACAGTATATAAAGTAAACTACTGTTTTACCAACACCACAAAACAAGTGTTTATTTATGACAAATAATCATCTGTACTGAACCATATTGACATCATGCTGAGATATATCATCTCCGCTGTACTGAACCATATTGACATCATACTGAGATATATCATCTCCGCTGTACTGAACCATATTGACATCATACTGAGATATATCATCTCTGCTGTACTGAACCATATTGACATCATACTGAGATATATCATCTCTGCTGTACTGAACCATAATGAGATATATCATCTCCGCTGTACTGAACCATAATGAGATATATCATCTCCGCTGTACTGAACCATATTGACATCATAATGAGATATATCATCTCCGCTGTAATGAACCATATTGACATCATACTGAGATATATCATCTCCGCTGTACTGAACCATAATGAGATATATCATCTCCGCTGTACTGAACCATATTGACATCATACTGAGATATATCATCTCCGCTGTACTGAACCATAATGAGATATATCATCTCCGCTGTACTGAACCATATTGACATCATACTGAGATATATCATCTCCACTGTACTGAACCATATTGACATCATGCTGAGATATATCATCTCCGCTGTACTGAACCATATTGACATCATACTGAGATATACCATCCCCACTATGTGAATAAGCAGCTGTGTCTGAACCATATTGACATCATACTGAGATGTCCATCTCCGTTGTACCCATATTGAATCATACTGACATATATCATCTCCGCTGTACTGAACCATATTGACATCATACTGAGATATATCATCTCCGCTTACTGAACCATATTGACATCATGCTGAGATATATCATCTCACTGAACCATACTGACATCATGCTGAGATATATCATCTCCGCTGTACTGAACCATAATGAGATATATCATCTCCGTTGTACTGAACCATATTGACATCATACTGAGATATACCATCTCCGCTGTACTGAACCATACTGACATCATACTGAGATATATCATCTCCGCTGTACTGAACCATATTGACATCATGCTGAGATATATCATCTCCGCTGTACTGAACCATAATGAGATATATCATCTCCGCTGTACTGAACCATAATGAGATATATCATCTCCGCTGTACTGAACCATAATGAGATATATCATCTCCGCTGTACTGAACCATAATGAGATATATCATCTCCGCTGTACTGAACCATATTGACATCATACTGAGATGTACCATCTCCGTTGTACTTAACCATATTGACATCATACTGAGATATATCATCTCCGCTGTACTGAACCATAATGAGATATATCATCTCCGCTGTACTGAACCATAATGAGATATATCATCTCCGCTGTACTGAACCATATTGACATCATACTGAGATGTACCATCTCCGCTGTACTGAACCATATTGACATCATACTGAGATATACCATCTCCGCTGTACTGAACCATATTGACATCATACTGAGATATATCATCTCCGCTGTACTGAACCATATTGACATCATACTGAGATATATCATCTCCGCTGTACTGAACCATATTGACATCATACTGAGATATATCATCTCCGCTGTACTGAACCATATTGACATCATACTGAGATATATCATCTCCGCTGTACTGAACCATACTGACATCATACTGAGATATATCATCTCCGCTGTACTGAACCATAATGAGATATATCATCTCCGCTGTACTGAACAATATTGACATCATGCTGAGATATACCATCTCCGCTGTACTGAACCATAATGAGATATATCATCTCCGCTGTACTGAACCATATTGACATCATTCTGAGATATACCATCTATGTGAATAAGCAGGATCTGAATGTCCCAGACATAGAGGAATGGAATCTCTGTCATCGGGCCCAGGGGAAGGACAAAGGCTCTGTGGAATGGAATGAGGTAATCCTCTTCTGGAAGCCCTGGAATGGAGGCAGCTTCGGAAAAACACCGTCAAGCATCAAATACAATCAATCAATCAAAACGTTATTTATAAAAGCCTTTTCAACAACATTTGTCACAAAGTGCAGGAATGGAGGGTCAGACAAAGCTATGAATGGAATAGAATGGAATGGAATGGAATATAATGGAATAGAATGGAATGGAATGGAATATAATGGAATGGAATATAATGGAATGGAATAGAATGGAATGGAATAGAATGGAATGGAATATAATGGAATGGAATAGAATGGAATGGAATAGAATATAATGGAATGGAATAGAATGGAATGGAATAGAATGGAATGGAATAGAATTGAATAGAATAGAATGGAATATAATGGAATGGAATAGAATAGAATGGACTAGAATATAATGGAATGGAATATAATGGAATGGAATAGAATATAATGGAATATAATGGAATGGAATAGAATGGAATGGAATATAATGGAATATAATGGAATAGAATATAATGGAATGGAATATAATGGAATGGAATAGAATATAATGGAATAGAATGGAATGGAATAGAATAGAATGGAATAGAATGTAATAGAATAGAATGGAATGGAATAGAATGGAATGGAATAGAATATAATGGAATGGAATAGAATGGAATAGAATGGAATGGAATATAATATAATGGAATGGAATAGAATAGAATAGAATGGAATATAATGGAATGGAATAGAATGGAATATAATGGAATAGAATAGAATGGAATATAATGGAATAGAATATAATGGAATGGAATATAATGGAATGGAATAGAATATAATGGAATGGAATGGAATAGAATATAATGGAATGGAATAGAATATAATGGAATATAATGGAATATAATGGAATGGAATAGAATAGAATGGAATATAATGGAATAGAATATAATGGAATGGAATGGAATGGAATAGAATATAATGGAATGGAATAGAATATAATGGAATATAATGGAATGGAATAGAATATAGTGGAATGGAATGGAATGAAATAGAATATAATGGAATGGAATAGAATATAATGGAATATAATGGAATGGAATAGAATATAGTGGAATGGAATGGAATGAAATAGAATAGAATAGAATGGAATAGAATAGAAGAGAAAGGAATGGAATGGAATATAATGGAATTGAATAGAATGGAATATAATAGAATGGAATGAAATAGAATAGAATGGAATGGAATAGAATAGAATGGAATAGAATAGAAGAGAAAGGAATGGAATGGAATATAATGGAATTGAATATAATGGAATAGAATAGAATATAATAGAATGGAGTGGAATAGAAAAGCTACTTCCGACCCAACCTATAGGTCTACTTCTACCCAACCTATAGGTCTACTTCTACCCAACCTATAGGTCTACTTCCTCCCAACCTATAGGTCTACTTCTACCCAACCTATAGGTCTACTTCTACCCAACCTATAGGTCTACTTCTACCCAACCTATAGGTCTACTTCCACCCAACCTATAGGTCTACTTC
Source organism: Oncorhynchus nerka (assembly GCF_034236695.1). Lineage (NCBI taxonomy): Eukaryota > Metazoa > Chordata > Actinopteri > Salmoniformes > Salmonidae > Oncorhynchus > Oncorhynchus nerka. The sequence continues at coordinate 5,771,102 of NC_088409.1, read as the reverse complement.
TACCCAACCTATAGGTCTACTTCTACCCAACCTATAGGTCTACTTCCCTTCAACCTATAGGTTCTACTTCTACCTATAGGTCTACTTCCACCCAACCTATAGGTCTACTTCTACCAAACCTATAGGTCTACTTCCACCCAACCTATAGGTCTACTTCTACCCAACCTATAGGTCTACTTCCACCCAACCTATAGGTCTACTTCCACCCAACCTATAGGTCTACTTCTACCCAACCTATGGTCTACTTCCACCCAACCTATAGGTCTGCTTCTACCCAACCTATGGGTCTGCTTCTACCCAACCTATAGGTCTGCTTCTGCAACCTATGGGTCTACTTCTGCCTATGGGTCTACTTCCACCCAACCTATAGGTCTGCTTCTGCCCAACCTATGGGTCTGCTTCTACCCAACCTATGGGTCTACTTCCACCCAACCTATAGGTCTACTTCCACCAACCTATGGGTCTACTTCTACCCAACCTATAGGTCTACTTCCACCCAACCTATAGGTCTACTTCTACCTATAGGTCTACTTCCACCCAACCTATAGGTCTACTTCCACCCAACCTATAGGTCTACTTCCTCCCAACCTATAGGTCTACTTCCACCCAACCTATAGGTCTGCTTCCACCCAACCTATATCTAAACCTATAGGTCTACTTCCACCCAACCTGGGTCTACTTCCACCCAACCTATAGGTCTACTTCCACCCAACCTATAGGTCTACTTCCACCCAACCTATAGGTCTACTTCCACCCAACCTATAGGTCTACTTCCTCCCAACCTATAGGTCTACTTCTACCCAACCTATAGGTCTACTTCCACCCAACCAATAGGTCTACTTCTACCCAACCTATAGGTCTACTTCCTCCCAACCTATAGGTCTACTTCTACCCAACCTATAGGTCTACTTCTGACCCAACCTATAGGCCTACTTCTACCTATAGGTCTACTTCTACACAACCTATAGGTCTACTTCTGACCCAAGCTATAGGCCTACTTCTACCTATAGGTCTACTTCCTCCACCCAACCTATAGGTCTACTTCTACCCTACCTATAGGTCTACTTCTACCTATAGGTCAACTTCCACCCAACCTATAGGTCTACATCCACCCAACCTATAGGTCTACTTCCACCCAACCTATAGGTCTACTTCCACCCAACCTGTAGGTCTGCTTCCACCCAACCTATAGGTCTACTTCCACCCAACCTATGGGTCTACTTCTACCCAACCTATAGGTCTACTTCCACCCAACCTATAGGTCTACTTCCACCCAACCTATAGGTCTACTTCCACCCAACCTATAGGTCTGCTTCCACCCAACCTATGGGTCTACTTCTACCTATAGGTCTACTTCCACCTATAGGGTCTGCTTCTACCCAACCTATAGGTCTGCTTCTACCCAACCTATAGGTCTACTTCCACCCAACCTATAGGTCTACTTCTGCCAACCTATAGGTCTACTTCCCAACCTATGGGTCCTTCTTCCTATAGGTCTACTTCCACCCAACCTATAGGTCTACTTCCACCCAACCTATAGGTCTACTTCCTCCCAACCTATAGGTCTACTTCCACCCAACCTATAGGTCTACTTCCACCCAACCTATATGTCTACTTCCTCCCAACCTATAGGTCTACTTCCACCCAACCTATAGGTCTACTTCCACCCAACCTATAGGTCTACTTCCACCCAACCTATAGGTCTACTTCCACCCAACCTATAGGTCTACTTCCACCCAACCTATAGGTCTACTTCCTCCCAACCTATAGGTCTACTTCTACCCAACCTATAGGTCTACTTCCACCCAACCAATAGGTCTACTTCTACCCAACCTATAGGTCTACTTCCTCCCAACCTATAGGTCTACTTCTACCCAACCTATAGGTCTACTTCTGACCCAACCTATAGGCCTACTTCTACCTATAGGTCTACTTCTACACAACCTATAGGTCTACTTCTGACCCAAGCTATAGGCCTACTTCTACCTATAGGTCTACTTCCTCCACCCAACCTATAGGTCTACTTCTACCCTACCTATAGGTCTACTTCTACCTATAGGTCAACTTCCACCCAACCTATAGGTCTACATCCACCCAACCTATAGGTCTACTTCCACCCAACCTATAGGTCTACTTCCACCCAACCTATAGGTCTACTTCCACCCAACCTATAGGTCTACTTCCACCCAACCTATAGGTCTACTTCTACCCAACCTATAGGTCTACTTCCACCCAACCTATAGGTCTACTTCCACCCAACCTATAGGTCTACTTCCACCCAACCTATAGGTCTACTTCCACCCAACCTATAGGTCTACTTCTACCCTACCTATAGGTCTACTTCTACCTATAGGTCAACTTCCACCCAACCTATAGGTCTACTTCCACCCAACCTATAGGTCTACTTCCACCCAACCTATAGGTCTACTTCCACCCAACCTATAGGTCTACTTCCACCCAACCTATAGGTCTACTTCCACCCAACCTATAGGTCTACTTCCACCCAACCTATAGGTCTACTTCCTCCCAACCTATAGGTCTACTTCTACCCAACCTATAGGTCTACTTCCACCCAACCAATCTTCTACCCAACCTATAGGTCTACTTCCTCCCAACCTATAGGTCTACTTCTACCCAACCTATAGGTCTACTTCTGACCCAACCTATAGGCCTACTTCTACCTATAGGTCTACTTCTACACAACCTATAGGTCTACTTCTGACCCAACCTATAGGCCTACTTCTACCTATAGGTCTACTTCCTCCACCCAACCTATAGGTCTACTTCTACCCTACCTATAGGTCTACTTCTACCTATAGGTCAACTTCCACCCAACCTATAGGTCTACATCCACCCAACCTATAGGTCTACTTCCACCCAACCTATAGGTCTACTTCCACCCAACCTATAGGTCTACTTCCACCCAACCTATAGGTCTACTTCCACCCAACCTATAGGTCTACTTCCACCCAACCTATAGGTCTACTTCCACCCAACCTATAGGTCTACTTCCACCCAACCTATAGGTCTACTTCCACCCAACCTATAGGTCTACTTCTACCCAACCTATAGGTCTACTTCCACCCAACCAATAGGTCTACTTCTACCCAACCTATAGGTCTACTTCCTCCCAACCTATAGGTCTACTTCTACCCAACCTATAGGTCTACTTCTGACCCAACCTATAGGCCTCTTCTACCTTCTACTTCCACAACCTATAGGTCTACTTCTGACCCAACCTATAGGCCTACTTCTACCTATAGGTCTACTTCCTCCACCCAACCTATAGGTCTACTTCTACCCTACCTATAGGTCTACTTCTACCTATAGGTCAACTTCCACCCAACCTATAGGTCTACATCCACCCAACCTGTAGGTCTACTTCTACCCAACCTATAGGTCTACTTCTGACCCCCAGTAATAAAACATTGGGGATTACCTGTACTCGAAGTAGCAGTCACTTTCAATAAACAAGGGTAGTCTTTCTTTTAGGATCCACTCCACTCCCTGTTCTCTGTCCAAGCACTGTTAAGACAATGATTATTATTATTCTAATTTAGATGATGTCACACACACACACACACAGGTGTCTGATTTCATAAAACTCCATATCATTAAATCAACCAACTGTTGAGAAACTTGAAAATACTTTTTTAAAGCAATCCTCTTTAGTTTGATTATAACTTATGAGGGCAATGTAGTGGTTGGCAAATCAAAATCAAAGTTGATTTGTTCATTGAGGAATATACAATGTGTTAAAAAAAAAGTACAGTGAAATAATCATTTGAAAGCTTCCCCTTCCACAATGCAGTATTCTATATCAAGATGACACTCTATAAAGGAACAGGAGAATGTGAACTGACCAGAACAGTGTAGTGGTTGTCCACCACAGGTCTAGTAGTCAGCTCTGTTGGGTCAGTGAGAGCTTGTGATTTAAAGTACTGCAGGGCTGACCTGATCCTCCTAGACAGAGCCTCCGCTGCATCACTGACCACCTCAAACACACCAGTCTCCTGGTTGTACTGTACACACTCAGGGAACGACTGGGTTGGAAGGAAACAAGGACATTTGGGACATTATTTTCTCAGAATCTGACAGAATAGATACAGAGAATGAGTAGCCCATGGAATTAGTAAAGTATCTTAAAATCTGATCAACTGTTTGAGGAAAGGTGAAATCAAGCAAATCCACAAGCATAACCATTTCCAACCTCGTTGTGCTTGACAAAAGTTCTGGCATTCATCCCACAGTGAAAATAACACTTTTGTTGCTGAATAAAGTAAATAATATGGCAAAATTAGAAATGTAACCGGATGTTTACAGGTAGACTGAGGAAGTCGTTAAAGAAGTGCACCAGAACATCATCAGAAGACAGACAGTCCTCCTGTGGACATCGAACAGAAGACATCGGTTAATTCGTTTTCAATGTGTTGATATGGGGGGGGACTACAGCGTTCACTTTAAATCCCTTGACAGAACCATAAAGTCGTATCAAAAGTTGTTCAAATAACAGTACAGTAGTCCATAATGTGACATGTTGAAACGATTAGAGAAAAGGTATTCGTTTTTTTAAATATATATTTTTTTATAAATAGGTTACTCACGAAATTATCGATGGTAAGGTAAGGTGGATCTATGGAAGAAAAATTAAAATTAAATTTAAGACAACTGATGCCACCTTCAGATAAACTGGGAACTCGGAAATCCCCGAATTCCAAAGCGTCCAAGACAACCGAAAACTCAGGAAACGAGCTCAAATCATGACGTCGGGGATCTTGAACTCAGCGCTCTAGAAAGAGGCCCGAGTTCCCGACTTGAAATTCCGAGTTGGATGACCGTTCAAAACGATTTTCCCCAATCACAAAGCGTTCACCCCCAGTTCTTAGTTGTCTTGAACGCATTGAAAGTTCCTAGTTGTTTTTAACGCTGAAAGTTCTCTCACCTGTTGTAATCTTCCCCAACATTCTTCACTTTTATGTACTTCAGTTGTCCTTAGTTATAATTCACCCAGAAACGTCAACCAGGGGGCTCTATATCTAACCCTGAACACCTCTGACCCGCCGTCACCAGACCGTTCAGTGTGTAATTACCGACAGAGGGGTTGCTATGGAAGTGAACTCAATCACATTGCAGAAGAGGGGAGCAGTAAAAGTCGTGACGCTGAGGAAACAATAACTGGAGTGCCAGTTTATCCAGTTTTAAAACTACTAAATATATTGCATTTTATTCAGTCTTCTCATTGTAAAGTAGAGATGATTAACCATAGCACGCTACTATGCACACCGACATGTAATTCTATTTCAGAGAGGAAATAGACCGTAGTACTTTCTCAGTGAGCGCGACAGTCAAGTGAACGACAACCAGTAGAGGGCGCCATAACCACAAAAATAAATATTTCGACACAGCGGTGTTATACAAAACACATTGTCAAATCAAAGTTTATTTGCCGAATACAACAGGTGTAGCTTACTCACAGGCTCTAACCAATAGTGCAAAAACGGTATTAGGTGAACAATAGGTAGGTAAAGAAATAAAACTATAGTAAAAAGACAGGCTTTATACAGTAGAGGGGCTACATACAGTAGGGAGGCTTTATACAGTAGCGAAGCTTTATACAGACACCGGGTTAGTTGGGCTGATTTGAGGTAGTATGTAGATATGATTAAAGTGACAGTGCATATATAATGAACAGAGAGTAACAGCAGCATAAGAGTGGTTGGTGGGACACAATGCAGATAGCCCGGGGTCAATGCACCGGTTGGTCGGGCCAATGTGTGGGAGCACCGGGTTGGTCGGTTGGTCGGGCCAATGTGTGGGAGCACCGGGGGGCAAGCACCGTGGGTCGGGTCAATGTGTGGGAGCACCGGTTGGTCGGGCCAATGTGTGGGAGCACCGGTTGGTCGGGCCAATGTGTGGGAGCACCGGTTGGTCGGGCCAATGTGTGGGAGCACCGGTTGGTCGGGCCAATGTGTGGGAGCACCGGTTGGTCGGGCCAATGTGTGGGAGCACCGGTTGATCGGGCCAATTGAGGTAGCATGTACATGAACGTGTAGTTAAAGTGACAATGCATATATGATAAACCGAGTAGCAGCAACATAAAAAGAGGGGTTGGGGGGGGGGACACAATGCAAATAGTCCAGGTAGCCATGTGATTACCCATTGAGGAGTCTTATGTCTTGGGGGTAAAAACTGTTGAGAAGTCTTTGTCCTAGACTTGGCACTTCGGTCCTGCTTGCCATGCGGTAGTATAAAGAACTGGGGTGGCTGGGGTCTTTGACAATTTGTAGGGCCTTCCTCTGACACCGCCTGGTGATGTACCCCAGTGGTGTACTGGGTCGTACACATCTGTGGATCTGTTTGGGCGGTAGCGAATTGGAGTGGGTCTCGGGTGTCTGGAATAATGGTGTTGATGTGAGCCAAGACCAGCCTTTTAAAGCACTTCATGGCTACAGATGTGAGTGCTTACAGGTCTGTAGTCATCTAGGCAGGTTACCTTTGTGTTCTTGGACACAGGGACTATGGTGGTCTGCTTGGGACATGTTGAAAATGTCAGTGAAGACACCTGCCAGTTGGTCAGCACACGTCCTGGTAATCCGTCTGGCCCCGCAGCCTTGTGTATGTTGACCGGTTTAAAAAGGTCTTACTCACGTCGGCTACGGAGAGCGTGATCCCACAGTCATCCAGAACAGCTGATGCTCTCATGCACGCCTCAGTGTTGCTTGCCTCGAAGCCGAGCATAGAAGTGATTTAGCTCGCCTGGTTTAGGCTCGTGTCACTGGGCAGCTCGCGGCTGGGTTTCCCTTTGTGGTGGGCAAACACTGCCACATAAGACGAGCGTCGGAGCCGGTGTAGTACGATTTGTCCCTGTTCAAATAGCTCATGCGAGGATCCAACTGGGATCCATTCTGCAGGGGGATGAAGGCCTTCAGTGCATTCGGAAAGTATTCAGACCCCTAGACGTTTTCCACATTCTGTTTTCCACATTACAGCATCAAATAAAATATGTAAAAAAGTACAACTTTATTAAAATAAATGTGCAAATGTAGACAATGTACAGAAACATTCATATAAAACCATGGAAATTCAGTCGAGAAGAGAAAACAACATTCAGTCAATGGAGGAGCCCAGCATTCAGCAGCCATTTCATCTCTGATTGGTTCTCCTGTCTCGGCTCCTCTCCGACCCATAATTAAAAACATATCCGAGCGAAACAAATGTTTTAAAAGAGGGGACAGGAAGTACAAATAATTGCAAAACAACTAAACATAATACATTTTTTTTAAAACCACACATTCACAATCTCCTGACATTGCGTTTGCTCCGAGCGCTCCCGGGAAGAACGTCCGTCTTGCTCCGTCTCTTGGCCGACAGGCTAGCGCACTCTCTGGATCCGTGGAAGGCACAAAGGCAGCCGGTACAGAACCGGAATCCACAGTCAACGCTGCTACACACTGCCTCCATCTTCACCGAGTGACACCGAGCAGGGTGCCGGCACCGAGGGCAGGGCTTCAGACATTCGTCAGTGAAGAGGGTTTTGGCCACCTAGGAGGACAGAAAACACAATATAAAACAGAGATTAGAGCTAGTGTCCTAACAGACCTAACAGAGCTAGTGTCCTAACAGACCTAACAGAGCTAGTGTCCTAACAGACCTAGTGTCCTAACAGACCTAACAGAGCTAGTGTCCTAACAGACCTAACAGAGCTAGTGTCCTAACAGACCTAACAGAGCTAGTGTCCTAACAGACCTAACAGACCTAGTGTCCTTGTCTACAGGGAAGGATCCACCAACAGAGCTAGTGTCCTTGTCTACAGGGAAGGATCCACAACCTAACAGAGCTAGTGTCCTTGTCTACAGGGAGGGATCCACAACCTAACAGAGCTAGTGTCCTTGTCTACAGGGAAGGACCCACAACCTAACAGAGCTAGTGTCCTTGTCTACAGGGAAGGATCCACAACCTAACAGAGCTAGTGTCCTTGTCTACAGGGAAGGACCCACAACCCAACAGAGCTAACAGAGCTAGTGTCCTTGTCTACAGGGAAGGATCCACAACCTAACAGAGCTAGTGTCCTTGTCTACAGGGAAGGATCCACAACCTAACAGAGCTAGTGTCCTTGTCCACAGGGAAGGATCCACAACCTAACAGAGCTAGTGTCCTTGTCTACAGGGAAGGATCCACAACCCAACAGAGCTAGTGTCCTTGACCACGATAGTTGGATGTGTGTTTTAATTCATAACGGCCATAAACTAATGTCTTATTTTTTTATTAAATATACCTGAAAGGTAGGGCCACATAACATGACACAGGGGACTCACCTGTATGAACAGGTCCTGTTTGCTGGCTGAGTTGTGCTGGACGGGGGTTGAAGTGCCCGTTCCTGACTGGGGGGTACCACGGATGCTGGTATTGGGGGTCCTGGACTGGGCCTGGACTGACTTCAGGACAGACCGGCTCGGCAGGGTCAACCTGGTCTCTGCATCAGGGACATGGACTGCACTGCCAAGCTGCACACACACACACACACACACAGGGAATGAACAGTGTTGGTGAAAGTAGCCCTGTATTAAATATATATAGAACATCTGACTGGAGCTGTATTCATAAAGAGGCTCAGTTGGAGTGGTGATCTAGGATTAGTTTGTCCTTTAGACCCTAGTGGCTAAGACGACATGGACCTGATCCTAGACTACAGGGACCTGATCCTAGACCCTACATGGACCTGATCCTAGACCCTACATGGACCTGATCCTAGACCCTACATGGAGCTGATCCTAGACTACATGGAGCTGATCCTAGACCCTACTGGCTACATGGACCTGATCCTAGACCCTACTGGCTACATGGACCTGATCATAGACCCTACTGGCTACATGGACCTGATCATAGACTACATGGAGCTGATCCTAGACCCTACATGGACCTGATCCTAGACTACATGGACCTGATCCTAGACTACATGGACCTGATCCTAGACTACACGGACCTGATCCTAGACTACGGACCTGATCCTGACTACACGGACCTGATCCTAGACTACACGGACCTGATCCTAGACTACATGGACCTGATCCTAGACTACATGGACCTGATCCTAGACTACACGGACTGATCCTAGACCCTACATGGACCTGATCCTAGACTACATGGAGCTGATCCTAGACCCTACTGGCTTTACGACATGGACCTGATCCTAGACCCTACATGGACCTGATCATAGACTACATGGACCTGATCATAGACTACATGGACCTGATCCTAGACCACATGGACCTGATCATAGACTACATGGAGCTGATCCTAGACCCTACTGGCTACATGGAAATGATCATAGACTACATGGAAATGATCCTAGACCCTACTGGCTACATGGAGCTGATCCTAGACCCTACTGGCTAAGACGACATGGACCTGATCCTAGACCCTACATGGACCTGATCATAGACTACATGGACCTGATCCTAGACCCTACACGGACCTGATCCTAGACCCTACAACCTGATCCTAGACCCTACAACCCGTCCTAGACCCTACATGGACCTGATCCTAGACCCTACATGGACCTGATCCTAGACCCTAACGGACCCGATCCTAGACTACACGGACCCGATCCTAGACTGACTGGACCTGATCCTAGACTACACGGACCTGATCCTCTACATGGACCTGATCCTAGACTACATGGACTGATCCTAGACTACATGGACCGGATCCTAGACTACTACATGGATCCTAGACTACACGGACCGGATCCTGTTTTAAACATGGACCTGATCCTAGACCCTACATAAGGACATGGACCTGATCCTAGACCCTACATGGACCTGATCCTAGACTACATGGAGCTGATCCTAGACCCTACTGGCTACATGGAGGACCTGATCCTAGACTACACGGACCTGATCCTAGACTACATGGACCTGATCCTAGACTACACGGACCTGATCCTAGACCCTACATGGACCTGATCCTAGACTACACGGACCTATCCTAGATGGAGCTGATCCTAGACCCTACATGGAGCTGATCATAGACCCTACATGGACCTGATCATAGACCCTACATGGAGCTGATCCTAGACCCTACATGGACCTGATCCTAGACCCTACATGGACCTGATCCTAGACTACATGGACCTGATCCTAGACCCTACATGGACCTGATCCTAGACCCTACATGGACCTGATCCTAGACCCTACCCCGATCCTAGACTACATGGACCTGATCCTAGACTACATGGAGCTGATCCTAGACGACATGGAGCTGATCCTAGACTACATGGAGCTGATCCTAGACCCTACTGGCTACATGGAAATGATCCTAGACTACATGGACCTGATCCTAGACTGGACCTGATCCTAGACCCTACATGGACCTGATCATAGACTACATGGACCTGATCCTAGACCCTACTGGCTACATGGAAATGATCCTAGACTACATGGAGCTGATCCTAGACCCTACATGGACCTGATCCTAGACTACATGGACCTGATCCTAGACACACGGACCTGATCCTAGACTACGGACCTGATCCTAGACTACATGGACCTGATCCTAGACTACTACGGACCTGATCAGACTAGGACCTGATCCTAGACCCTACTGGCTACATGGACCTGATCCTAGACTACATGGACCTGATCATAGACTACATGGACCTGATCCTAGACTACATGGACCTGATCCTAGACTACACGGACCTGATCCTAGACTACACGGACCTGATCCTAGACTACACGGACCTGATCCTAGACCCTACATGGATCCTAGACTATGGACCTGATCCTAGACTACACGGACCTGATCTAGACTACACAGGACCTGATCCTAGACTACACGGACCTGATCCTAGACCCTACATGGACCTGATCCTAGACTACATGGAGCTGATCCTAGACCCTACTGGCTAAGACGGACCTGATCCTAGACCCTACATGGACCTGATCATAGACTACATGGACCTGATCCTAGACTACATGGACCTGATCCTAGACCACATGGACCTGATCCTAGACTACATGGAGCTGATCCTAGACCCTACTGGCTACATGGAAATGATCATAGACTACATGGAAATGATCCTAGACCCTACTGACCTACATGGAGCTGATCCTAGACCCTACTGGACCATGATCCTAGACCCTACATGGACCTGATCATAGACTACATGGACCTGATCCTAGACCCTACATGGACCTGATCCTAGACCCTACATGGACCTGATCCTAGACTACACGGACCTGATCCTAGACCACACGGACCTGATCCTAGACCACACGGACCTGATCCTAGACCACACGGACCTGATCCTAGACTACACGGAGCTGATCCTAGACCCTACATGGAGCTGATCATAGACCCTACATGGAGCTGATCATAGACCCTACATGGAGCTGATCCTAGACCCTACATGGAGCTGATCCTAGACCCTACATGGACCTGATCCTAGACCCTACATGGACCTGATCCTAGACCCTACATGGACCTGATCCTAGACCCTACATGGACCTGACCCTGGACCTGATCCTAGACCCTACATGGACCTGATCCTAGACCCTACAGGGACCCGATCCTAGACTACACGGACCTGATCCTAGACTACATGGAGCTGATCCTAGACTACATGGAGCTGATCCTAGACTACATGGAGCTGATCCTAGACTACATGGAGCTGATCCTAGACCCTACTGGCTAAGACGACATGGACCTGATCCTAGACCCTACATGGACCTGATCCTAGACTACATGGAGCTGATCCTAGACCCTACTGGCTACATGGAAATGATCCTAGACTACACGGACCTGATCCTAGACTACACGGAGCTGATCCTAGACTACACGGACCTGATCCTAGACTACACTGATCCTAGACTCATGGACCTGATCCTAGACTACATGGAGCTGATCCTAGACCCTACATGGAGCTGATCCTAGACCCTACATGGAGCTGATCATAGACCCTACCCTACATGGACCTGATCCTAGACCCTACATGGACCTGATCCTAGACTACACGGACCTGATCCTAGACCCTACATGGACCTGATCCTAGACCCTACATGGACCTGATCCTAGACCCTACAGGGACCCGATCCTATGGACCTGATCCTAGACTATGGAGCTGACGACATGGAGCTGATCCTAGACTACATGGAGCTGATCCTAGACCCTACTGGCTACATGGAAATGATCCTAGACTACATGGACCTGATCCTAGACTACATGGAGCTGATCCTGACCCTACATGGACCTGATCATAGACTACATGGAGCTGATCCTAGACCCTACTGGCTACATGGAAATGATCCTAGACTACATGGAGCTGATCCTAGACCCTACATGGACCTGATCCTAGACTACATGGACCTGATCCTAGACGACACGGACCTGATCCTAGACTACACGGACCTGATCCTAGACTACACGGACCTGATCCTAGACTACACGGACCTGATCCTAGACCCTACTGGCTACATGGACCTGATCCTAGACTACATGGACCTGATCCTAGACCCTACATGGACCTGATCCTAGACCACGGACCTGATCCAGACTACATGGACCTGATCCTAGACCCTACATGGATCCTAGACTCATGGACCTGATCCTAGACCATGGACCTGATCCTAGACTACACGGACCTGATCCTAGACTACATGGACCTGATCCTAGACCCTACATGGACCTGATCCTAGACTACATGGAGCTGATCCTAGACCCTACATGGGACCTGATCCTAGACCCTACATGGACCTGATCATAGACTACATGGACCTGATCCTAGACTACATGGACCTGATCCTAGACCACATGGACCTGATCATAGACTACATGGAGCTGATCCTAGACCCTACTGGCTACATGGAAATGATCCTAGACTACATGGAAATGATCCTAGACCCTACTGGCTACATGGAGCTGATCCTAGACCCTACTGGCTAAGACGACATGGACCTGATCCTAGACCCTACATGGACCTGATCATAGACTACATGGACCTGATCCTAGACCCTACATGGACCTGATCCTAGACCCTACATGGACCTGATCCTAGACCCTACATGGACCTGATCCTAGACCACACGGACCTGATCCTAGACCACACGGACCTGATCCTAGACTACACGGACTGATCCTAGACCCTACATGGACCTGATCCTAGACCCTACATGGACCTGATCCTAGACTACATGGACCTGATCCTGACCCTCATGGACCTGATCCTAGACCCTACTGGCTAAGACGGATGGACCTGATCCTAGACCCTACATGGACCTGATCCTAGACTACATGGAGCTGATCCTAGACCCTACTGGACCTGATCCTACATGGACCCCTAGACTACATGGAGCTATCCTAGACCCTACATGGAGCTGATCCTAGACCCTACATGGAGCTGATCCTAGACCCTACATGGACCTGATCCTAGACCCTAGACCTGATCCTAGACCCTACATGGACCTGATCCTAGACCCTACATGGACCTGATCCTAGACCTACATGGACCTGATCCTAGACCCTACATGGACCTGATCCTAGACCCTACATGGACCTGATCCTAGACCCTACATGGACCTGATCCTAGACCCTACAGGGACCCGATCCTAGACTACACGGACCTGATCCTACATGACTGATCCTAGACGACATGGACTGATCCTAGACTACATGGAGCTGATCCTAGACGACATGGAGCTGATCCCTAGACCCTACTGGCTACATGGAAATGATCCTAGACTACATGGACCTGATCTAGACTACATGGACCTGATCCTAGACCCTACATGGACCTGAAGACAGACTACATGGAGCTGATCCTAGACCCTACTGGCTACATGGAAATGATCCTGATCATGGAGCTGATCCTAGACCCTACATGGACCTGATCCTAGACTACATGGACCTGATCACGGACCTGATCCTAGACGACCCTGATCCTAGACTACACGACCTGATCCTAGACTACACGGACCTGATCCTAGACCCTACTGGCTAATGGAAATGATCCTAGACTACATGGACCTGATCATAGACCCTACATGGACCTGATCCTAGACCCTAATGACTAAGACTACATGGACCTGATCCTAGACCCTACTGAATAAGACGACATGGACCTGATCCTAGACGACATGGACCTGATCCTAGACCCTACTGACTAAGACACGGACCTGATCCTAGACCCTACTGACTAAGACGGACCTGATCCTAGACCCTACGGGACCTGATCCTAGACCCTACTGACTAAGACGCGGACCTGATCCTAGACCCTACTGACTAAGACATGGACCTGATCCTAGACCCTACTGGACCTGATCCTAGACCCTACTGACTAAGACATGGACCTGATCCTAGACCCTACACGGACCTGATCCTAGACCCTGGACCTGATCCTAGACCCTACGCGGACCTGATCCTAGACCCTACGCGGACCTGATCCTAGACCCTACGCGGACCTGATCCTAGACCCTACGCGGACCTGATCCTAGACCCTACGCGGACCTGATCCTAGACCCTACGCGGACCTGATCCTAGACCCTACGCGGACCTGATCCTAGACCCCACACTGACCTGATCCTAGACCCCACACTGACCTGATCCTAGATCATAATGAATAAGAATACATGGACCTGATCCTAGATCCTAATGAATAAGACTACAGACAGATGGGACCTGATCCTAGATCCTACTGACTACATGGACAGATGGGACCTGACCCTAGACTAATGAATAAGACTCATGGACCTGATCCTAGATCCTAATGAATAAGACTCATGGACCTGATCCTAGATCCTAATGAATAAGACTCATGGACCTGATCCTAGATCATAATGAATAAGACTCATGGACCTGATCCTAGATCATAATGAATAAGACTCATGGACCTGATCCTAGATCATAATGAATAAGACTTATGGACCTGATCCTAGATCCTAATGAATAAGACTACATTAACCTGATCCTAATGAATAAGACTCATGGACCTGATCCTAATGAATAAGACTCATGGACCTGATCCTAGATCATAATGAATAAGACTACATTAACCTGATCCTAGATCCTAATGAATAAGACTCATGGACCTGATCCTAGATCCTAATGAATAAGACTCATGGACCTGATCCTAGATCCTAATGAATAAGACTCATGGACCTGATCCTAGATCCTAATGAATAAGACTACATTAACCTGATCCTAGATCATAATGAATAAGACTCATGGACCTGATCCTAGATCCTAATGAATAAGACTCATGGACCTGATCCTAGACCCTAATGACTAAGACTACATGGACCTGATCCTAGACCATACTGAATAAGACGACATGGACCTGATCCTAGACGACATGGACCTGATCCTAGACCCTACTGACTAAGACACGGACCTGATCCTAGACCCTACTGACTAAGACACGGACCTGATCCTAGACCCTAACCTGATCCTAGACCCTACTGACTAAGACGCGGACCTGATCCTAGACCCTACTGACTAAGACATGGACCTGATCCTAGACCCTACTCGGACCTGATCCTAGACCCTACTGACTAAGACATGGACCTGATCCTCAGACCCTACACGGACCTGATCCTAGACCC
This sequence comes from Oncorhynchus nerka, assembly GCF_034236695.1. Taxonomy (NCBI): domain Eukaryota; kingdom Metazoa; phylum Chordata; class Actinopteri; order Salmoniformes; family Salmonidae; genus Oncorhynchus; species Oncorhynchus nerka. The sequence continues at coordinate 5,755,506 of NC_088409.1, read as the reverse complement.
TACGGACCTGATCCTAGACCCTACGCGGACCTGATCCTAGACCCTAACCTGATCCTAGACCCCACACTGACCTGATCCTAGACCCCACACTGACCTGATCCTAGATCATGAATAAGAATACATGGACCTGATCCTAGATCCTAATGAATAAGACTACAGACAGATGGGACCTGATCCTAGATCCTACTGACTACATGGACAGATGGGACCTGACCCTAGATCCTAATGACCCTCATGGACCTGATCCTAGATCCTAATGAATAAGACTCATGGACCTGATCCTAGATCATAATGAATAAGACTCATGGACCTGATCCTAGATCATAATGAATAAGACTCATGACAGATGGACTTATGGACCTGATCCTAGATCCTAATGAATAAGACTACATTAACCTGATCCTAATGAATAAGACTCATGGACCTGATCCTAATGAATAAGACTCATGGACCTGATCCTAGATCATAATGAATAAGACTACATTAACCTGATCCTAGATCCTAATGAATAAGACTCATGGACATCCTAGACAATGAATAAGACTCATGGACCTGATCCTAGATCCTAATGAATAAGACTCATGGACACAGACAGAATAAGACTCATGGACCTGATCCTAGATCCTAATGAATAAGACTACATTAATGATCCTAGATCATAATGAATAAGACTCATGGACCTGATCCTAGATCCTAATGAATAAGACTCATGGACCTGATCCTAGATCTAATGAATAAGACTCATGGACACCTAGACAATGAATAAGACTCATGGACCTGATCCTAGATCCTAATGACTAAGACTCATGGAGACCTAGATCCTAATGAATAAGACTCATGTACAAATGGGACCTGATCCTAGATCCTCCTACTGAGACACTAATAATAGGGGCCCCAGACAAAGTGCTTTTCTAGATCAATGCTGAAACACGGTTACAAGGAGACACCCTCACCTCCAGAGAGGCCTTGACGTCCATCAGGTAGTGTCTCCTCCTGCGGCTGGACATCTTGTTCTGAACTATGATCTCATCCCAGCTACGGGACACCTGACCGACCCTGTAGACCAGGAGAACGAACACACGCAACAATGTCATGACAATGACGTGGTAATAGAATGTTCTAGCAAGCGTTTTGATTACACACACACCTTTCAGAGAGTATTCATATAGCCCTTGTCTTATTCCACATGTTTTGTTGTGTTTACAGCCCTGAATTCCAAAATGGTTTTTGTTTCTCACCCATTTGCACACAAAACCCAACACAACAAAATGACAAAGTTGAAAACATGTTTTGAATCCGTCCACATTTTATCAAAATGAAATACAGAAATCTTATTTAGTTAAGTGTTCAGAGCCCTCTGTTATGACACTGCAAATTGGACTCGGGTGCATGAGACTTCCTTCGATCATCTGCGAGACGTCGCTACAAACCGATCGGAGTCCACCTGTAGCCAATTCAATAGTTTGAACATTGATTTAGAGAAAACACACCCGTCTATAGGAGGGTCCCAGAGTTGACAGGTTATATCAGAGTTGACAGGTTATATCTGAAACTCCCAGACCAAACTGAGCTACCCAGACTCTGTCTAGAGCTGGCCGTCCGACCAAACTGAGCTACCCAGACTGTCTAGAGCTGGCCGTCCGAAAACTGAGCTACCCAGACTCTGTCTAGAGCTGGCCGTCCGACCAAACTGAACTACCCAGACTCTGTCTAGAGCTGGCCGTCCGACCAAACTGAGCTACCCAGACTCTGTCTAGAGCTGGCCGTCCGACCAAACTGAGCTACCCAGACTCTGTCTAGAGCTGGCCGTCCGACCAAACTGAGCTACCCAGACTCTGTCTAGAGCTGGCCGTCCGACCAAACTGAACTACCCAGACTCTGTCTAGAGCTGGCCGTCCGACCAAACTGAGCTACCCAGACTCTGTCTAGAGCTGGCCGTCCGACCAAACTGAGCTACCCAGACTCTGTCTAGAGCTGGCCGTCCGACCAAACTGAGCTACCCAGACTCTGTCTAGAGCTGGCCGTCCGACCAAACTGAACTACCCAGACTCTGTCTAGAGCTGGCCGTCCGACCAAACTGAGCTACCCAGACTCTGCCTAGAGCTGGCCGTCCGACCAAACTGAGCTACCCAGACTGTCTAGAGCTGGCCGTCCGACCAAACTGAGCTACCCAGACTGTCTAGAGCTGGCCGTCCGACCAAACTGAGCTACCCAGACTCTGTCTAGAGCTGGCCGTCCGACCAAACTGAACTACCCAGACTCTGTCTAGAGCTGGCCGTCCGACCAAACTGAGCTACCCAGACTCTGTCTAGAGCTGGCCGTCCGACCAAACTGAGCTACCCAGACTCTGTCTAGAGCTGGCCGTCCGACCAAACTGAACTACCCAGACTCTGCCTAGAGCTGGCCGTCCGACCAAACTGAACTACCCAGACTCTGCCTAGAGCTGGCCGTCCGACCAAACTGAACTACCCAGACTCTGCCTAGAGCTGGCCGTCCGACCAAACTGAACTACAGACTCTGCCTAGAGCTGGCCGTCCGACCAAACTGAACTACCCAGACTCTGCCTAGAGCTGGCCGTCCGACCAAACTGAACTACCCAGACTCTGCCTAGAGCTGGCCGTCCGACCAAACTGAACTACCCAGACTCTGTCTAGAGCTGGCCGTCCGACCAAACTGACTACCCAGACTCTGTCTAGAGCTGGCCGTCCGACCAAACTGAGCTACCCAGACTCTGTCTAGAGCTGGCCGTCCGACCAAACTGAACTACCCAGACTCTGTCTAGAGCTGGCCGTCCGACCAAACTGAACTACCCAGACTCTGTCTAGAGCTGGCCGTCCGACCCTGAACTACCCAGACTCTGTCTAGAGCTGGCCGTCCGACCAAACTGAGCTACCCAGACTCTGCCTAGAGCTGGCCGTCCGACCAAACTGAACTACCCAGACTCTGTCTAGAGCTGGCCGTCCGACCAAACTGAACTACCCAGACTCTGCCTAGAGCTGGCCGTCCGACCAAACTGAACTACCCAGACTCTGCCTAAGCTGGCCGTCCGACTGAACTACCCAGACTCTGTCTAGAGCTGGCCGTCCGACCAAACTGAGCTACCCAGACTCTGTCTAGAGCTGGCCACCAAACTGAGCTACCCAGACTCTGCCTAGAGCTGGCCGTCCGACCAAACTGAACTACCCAGACTGTGCCTAGAGCTGGCCGTCCGACCAAACTGAACTACCCAGACTCTGCCTAGAACTGAACTACCCAGACTCTGCCTAGAGCTGGCCGTCCGACCAAACTGAACTACCCAGACTCTGTCTAGAGCTGGCCGTCCGACCAAACTGAACTACCCAGACTCTGCCTAGAGCTGGCCAAAACCAAGCTCCGACCAAACTGAACTACCCAGACTCTGCCTAGAGCTGGCCGTCCGACCAAACTGAACTACCCAGACTCTGTCTAGAGCTGGCCGTCCGACCAAACTGAACTACCCAGACTGTCTAGAGCTGGCCGTCCGACCAAACTGAACTACCCAGACTCTGCCTAGAGCTGGCCGTCCGACCAAACTGAACTACCCAGACTCTGTCTAGAGCTGGCCGTCCGACCAAACTGAACTACCCAGACTCTGCCTAGAGCTGGCCCAGACTCTGTCTAGAGCTGGCCGTCCGACCAAACTGAACTACCCAAAGCTGGCCGTCCGACCAAACTGAACTACCCAGACTCTGTCTAGAGCTGGCCGTCCGACAAACTGAACTACCCAGACTCTGCCTAGAGCTGGCCGTCCGAAAACTGAACTACCCAGACTCTGCCTAGAGCTGGCCGTCCGACCAAACTGAACTACCCAGACTGTCTAGAGCTGGCCGTCCGACCAAACTGAACTACCCAGACTCTGCCTAGAGCTGGCCGTCCGACCAAAATTCTCAATAAATTTGCTACAATTTCTATAAAAATAAAAAAATGTTTTCACTGTCATTATGGTGTATTGTAAGGGAACAAAAACATACATTTAATCCATTTTTTAATTCAGGCTGTAACAAGAACAAAATGTGGAGTAAGTGAAGGGGTATGAGTCCTTTCTGGAGGTACTGTATTAAAATCCTCACCTATAGACATCTTCAGAGGACAGCTGATTGAGAATCTTAGCCAGGATGTGTCTGAGATTCTTCCTCTTCAGCTCGGTAAAGATGTCTACCTTCCCCAGGCCCATCTTCCTGCCGATCAGCCCAGCCAGGGGCATGGTGGTCCTGGAGGCCTCCTTCTCAGAGACCCTCAGCAGTTCCTCCAGACTGGTGCGTTCCAACAACATCCTGGATGTCCTCTGGGACAGGGCCCGGACCATCTGCAGGGCCGGTGTGAAGGACAGGTCCTCTAGCTTAGCGGTTGTTGTTGTTGTTGTTTTCGGCGGCGTCACATCCGGGAAGACGTCACTGTCGTCGTCCTCCTTGAAGAAGCTGCGCTCCAGATGTTCCTGGGATACGAGGTTCTTCTTCTCTCTGCGATGAGTTCTGTGGGCTGCCAGGTTCCTCACGTCCCGGTCCCCCTCCGACTGGGAACCCCCCTCTCGGAGAGTGGAGAGGCGACGCTGGCGCTCCAGTCTGGACCTGATGATCATAAATAACTTTTAAAAATTAAAAAATTAAAAAACAGAAGCAAGCAACACACTGAATTACAACTAAAATGATTAAATATTACAATTATTAGCTACAAAAACACCATAAACATACAACACTGAAACGTTCTACGGCAATGTTTCACAACTCAACTTCCTCAACCCCCCCACCCAAACAGCACACATTTGTATATACCGTTGAGGGTACTCAAGGATTGGCCATGAGAAACACTGTTCTAGGGCGTTCAATGGAAGTCAAAAAGCTATCTAGCCTACCTCCTCTTCATCATCATCATCATCTCAGTCAGCCTGCTGGGGGTCTCCTTGCACCTGGAGCTACCCGACGACAACAGCAGCAGCTCCTGGAAGGAACCATCATTGTCTACCTCCTGGGATTTATCCAGAGCCAAGGAGCTGAAGCCGCTGTCCTCAGACATAGAGCGGTCGTAGAGTTTACGAGTAGGGGTGGAGGAAGGGGTGTCAAAGTGATATTTAGGAGTAGGGGTGCTCAGGACACTCAGGCTGTCCGAGAGGTTAGCCGCTACGTCGTTGTTGACCGGAGTCTGGAAGTTGTCTTTGGCCGAGGGTGTTAATCTGCTATAGCGTGGGGTCTCCAGCATCTCCGTGGTAAGGAGGTCTGAGGGACCGACGCTCCCTTCCAGGTCTACATCTGAGAGCGACGAAGCAGACGCCTTTCTCTCAAAGAGAGAGACGTTGGTCATGTTGCATTTACCATCTTCGAGTGTCGAGGTTTTCACAAGAGAGAAGAAGAGACGCAGTTTCCTGCCGGACAGAAGCACGTCTTCTGGTTTTAAAGCGCTTGAAGCCAAAGCTCCGATAGTAAAGGCATCCGGCGAGTCAAAGACCACATTTGAGCCGTTGGATGACCAGTCAGTCCTTTTAGTACGTGGCGTTTCTGTATCGTCTGCCGTTTTGGACACGAGGAGACGTCTTCTCAGCAACGGCTCTCTCCTGGACACTTTAGGAGTTTCACACCAGCCGTTCTTCAGCGGCTGCTCCTTCAGGATGTCTTTCTGCGGACTTCTGACGCCTGCTTGTTGTCTGTTCTTTCTGGGTGACAGAGGTTCGCCCGTCCGTGAAACGTTCTCTTTAGGCGTTTCGTGAAAACCGTCAGAAGATAAACAACACTTTGAGAGGTCAAAATCCTCTCCGCTCTCAATCTTAGAGCTGTAGCCGCTGTCCAGGTATCCGCTGTCATGACAAGCTCCATATTGCAGGTCTTTGAGGTTGTGGAAATTGACATCTGGTCTGAGACAGTGCTCCATACTCCCTTTCAGATGTAGAAACACAAATATTTCACCGGGGTGACTGACGGGTCTGGTGTTTCAAACGGATCTGTGAGAAGACATTGGATAAACAATGCAGTTAGACAAAAAGGGTTAGGTCACTTTTGTTGTAAACAAGCTAACTAGCTAACGTTAGCTCTAAGTTCATTCATGTAGCTAGCTAGTTAGCTCAACTTAAACAAACATGTCAACTGTACTCAATTTTGGTAAATATATATACATATATATCTAGCTGACTTCAGGTATATTTAAAAAAAAAAATTTTTAAACATTTTAAAAAGTGGTCAATAGTTAACAGGTTATGAGAGTAGTTCATTTTAACCTTCCAAGTGGATAAAACAAACAACCAGAAGCTAACTAGCAGTCGACGACAGTGACAACAACTCCGTAGTTGCTATGTTGTTGATAAACGGCATTTAAATCCCGTCGTTTTGGGGTTTTTAAACTGTTCCGGATGGATATCTCCATGGCTCCCAGTCGCCCGCTCAAAACTGAACTGCGACCGCCAAAAAAAACTCGACTGAGGCTCGGGACACTGGCTCCTCTCTCCCTAGAGACCCATTAGCCCGCTGGCTAGTTGGCTGACTGACTGACTGGCTGACTAGCTGAAAGGCTGGCTGGCTGACGGACTGGCTGGCTAGCTGAAAGGCTGGCTGACGGACTGGCTGGCTAGCTAAAAGGCTGGCTGACTGGCTGGCTAGCTGAAAGGCTGGCTGGCTAGCTAGCTAAAAGGCTGGCTGACTGGCTGGCTAGCTGACTAGCTGAAAGGCTGGCTGGCTAGCTAGCTAAAAGGCTGGCTGACTGGCTGGCTAGCTGACTAGCTGAAAGGCTGGCTGGCTAGCTAGCTAAAAGGCTGGCTGACTGGCTGGCTAGCTGACTGACTAGCTGAAAGGCTGGCTGGCTGGCTGGCGTCAAAAACAAAAATGTTAAAAAGCAGTTGCAATTTCAGAATGTGATTGCAATGTAGAGTCCATCGTTTGTTTTATTATTACTAGTTAGCTTTGCTTGTTAAACAATTGGATTACTAGCTTAAAGTTAATATACTAAATGTTAGCAACTCACCTTGAAATACATACTAAAACGTAATGCATATATACATATATATGTATATACAAGCCTGAGACAGACGTTAACGTTACGTAGAAAACTAGTTAACGTTACTTACCTAGTTATTGTTTCAGAAAGAAAGTTAATCCGTGTCGAAGTGTTGTTTACTAAACTTCTAGCCAAAAGGCAAAATGTCGGACATTGCAAAGAGCTATATCGTGTTGTACCCGTATACAGACGACAGTCTCCTCGTCCTCCTAATGAACTGTGTGTGTTTAGGACTGAGATGTTTTCAAATCTGGTGCGTCTCTCACGCCACATCTCGCTCCACTTCTCGCGATGCTTTGTTTTCCCAAACACACGCACTGTAGTCTGGGAGGAAATTCTCCTTCTTTCATTCAACTACCGGACAGTGTAGATTGCTGTGCATTTAGCGAAACTCTCCGGTTGATGTCAACACAAGATTGTAATCACTCATTCTTGCATGTGATACCCTCGTTTAGGTTGGCTAGTAACATCTAAACTGCAGACATGGTGGCCACTAAGAAAACTGTGAGTTTGAGATTGGAAAAATCGTTCATTTATTATAGAAATGTTTGCGCACATCCTTAAACTTAATCGGTGATGGGGTAAATTTTATTTTCAAATCGTTCATTTATCCCAGTGTTGAGTGACCAAGCAGGGTCCGCTTTCGGGTTAGCGAAGGAACTTTAGGCTTACGAGTGTCTACGATGCATCTTGCCTAGGTCGCTAAATGTAACATGCGTTTCCCGAAACACCACGACAACGTTCGGTAGGTGCGTCGTTGCGGCATATGTAATAAAGGCAGCGTTCATCTCGGGTAAAGCTTTCTCCGTTCAAATACATTGGACCAAATAGTCAAATGAAACCCCATTGAAATGAACATTAAATTGACTTCGATATCAAGGAAATATGTAGGCCTGTGTAAGCATATACCGTATTCACTTTAATGCAGTCATCGCGGTTTTCATTTTAAGCATATTTTCTAACCTTGCTTGTAACAATTCTAAAGACATTGGCAACTGTGTATTTGTAGTCAACTTCGTTGTGAAGTTATCGGCGGTCACACAGAGACAGATCCACATCTGGATTCTGTGTTTAGCGAGATCTTCTGTGTATAAAGTGACGCAGTAGGGGGGAAAAACGCTTTTTCTACGAGTGGTCTGCGGCAGTCGATAAATAACTCGCGTTTAAGTACAACTTATTCGTGCTGGTTTTAGGGAAACGGCTCGGAGGTTTTAACATTGCGCATACGAAGGTTCTGACGATTAAGTTAGTCGTAAGATGCTTTTGTGAAACCGGGCCCTCGCCTGGTCTATATTGACATGCCATGATGCATGTGTAACCGATGTGAAATGGCTAGCTAGTTAGCGGTGGTGCGCGCTAATAGCGTTTCAATCAGTGACGTCACTCGCTTTGAAGTAGTTGTAGCTCAAGGGAAACAAGAGCTGCAGCTTTTGTGGCGCGATGGGTAACGATGCTTCGCGAGTGACTGTGGTTGATGTGTGCAGAGGATCCCTGGTTGGGGCAAGGAGAGGGACCGAAGCTATACTGTTACACATGGACTGCCTTGTGTTCTGTCATTCATTTTTTAATTTAAAAAACGAACAAATTATTATTTACAATGATGGCCTACCCTGGACGAAGTTGGGACAATTGTGTGTCGCCCTATGGAACTCCCAATCACAGCAGGTTGTGATGCAGCCTGGAATCGAACCAGGGTCTGTAGTGACTCCTCTAGCGCTGAGATGCAGTGTCTTAGACCGCTGAACCAGGGTCTGTAGTGACGCCTCTACCACTGAGATGCAGTGTCTTAGACCGCTGAACCAGGGTCTGTAGTGACGCCTCTACCACTGAGATGCAGTGTCTTAGACCTCTGCACCAGGGTCTGTAGTGACGCCTCTAACACTGAGATGCAGTGTCTCAGACCGCTGAACCAGGGTCTGTAGTGACTCCTCTACCACTGAGATGCAGTGTCTTAGACCTCTGCACCAGGGTCTGTAATGACGCCTCTAACACTGAGATGCAGTGTCTCAGACCGCTGAACCAGGGTCTGTAATGACTCCTCTACCACTGAGGTGCAGTGTCTTAGACCTCTGCACCAGGGTCTGTAATGACGCCTTAGACCGCTGCACCAGGGTCTGTAATGACGCCTTAGACCGCTGCACCAGGGTCTGTAATGACGCCTCTAACACTGAGATGCCTTAGACCACTGAACCAGGGTCTGTAGTGACTCCTCTACCACTGAGATGCAGTGTCTTAGACCTCTGCACCAGGGTCTGTAATGACGCCTTAGACCGCTGAACCAGGGTCTGTAGTGACTCCTCTAACACTGAGATGCAGGGCCTCAGACCGCTGCGCCACTCGGGAGCCTATTTATGCAGTCGTGGGCTAAAAGCAGCCCGACTGTCAGAAGGCCAACTTCCCGACAGTTGGTCTCTAAATCAGTTTCTCTCCCCAGAAAAAGTCCCTGGAGTCCATCAACTCTCGTCTTCAGCTGGTGATGAAGAGTGGTAAATACGTACTGGGCTACAAACAGACTCAGAGGATGATTCGCCAGGGCAAAGCCAAGCTGGTTATCCTGGCCAACAACACACCTGCCCTCAGGTAACTACACACCTGCTCTCAGGTAACTACACACCTGCTCTCAGGTAACTACAGGGCAAAGCCAAGCTGGTCATCCTGGCCAACAACACACCTGCCCTCAGGTAACTACACACCTGCTCTCAGGTAACTACAGGGCAAAGCCAAGCTGGTCATCCTGGCCAACAACACACCTGCTCTCAGGTAACTACAGGGCAAAGCCAAGCTGGTCATCCTGGCCAACAACACACCTGCTCTCAGGTAACTACAGGGCAAAGCCAAGCTGGTCATCCTGGCCAACAACACACCTGCTCTCAGGTAACTACACACCTGCTCTCAGGTAACTACAGGGCAAAGCCAAGCTGGTCATCCTGGCCAACAACACACCTGCCCTCAGGTAACTACACACCTGCTCTCAGGTAACTACAGGGCAAAGCCAAGCTGGTCATCCTGGCCAACAACACACCTGCTCTCAGGTAACTACAGGGCAAAGCCAAGCTGGTCATCCTGGCCAACAACACACCTGCTCTCAGGTAACTACAGGGCAAAGCCAAGCTGGTCATCCTGGCCAACAACACACCTGCTCTCAGGTAACTACACACCTGCTCTCAGGTAACTACAGGGCAAAGCCAAGCTGGTCATCCTGGCCAACAACACACCTGCCCTCAGGTAACTACACACCTGCTCTCAGGTAACTACACACCTGCTCTCAGGTAACTACACACCTGCTCTCAGGTAACTACAGGGCAAAGCCAAGCTGGTCATCCTGGCCAACAACACACCTGCTCTCAGGTAACTACACACCTGCTCTCAGGTAACTACAGGGCAAAGCCAAGCTGGTCATCCCGGCCAACAACACACCTGCTCTCAGGTAACTACACTGATCAACAAAATATAGACGTGAAGTTAGTCTGAATGCATGAACTAAAAGACCTCTCAGATATTTTCCATACGCCCCAAAAATAAAAGGACACTCTAAAATGTGCAGTTTTGTCACACAGCACAATGCCACAGATGTTTTGATGGAGCATGTAATTTGGCATGTTTACTGCAGTGATGTCCACCAGAGCTGTTGCCAGTGAAGTACGCCCAACCGCAGACTGTAACCAGGCCCAACCGACCACGTGTAACCAGGTCCAACCGACCACGTGTAACCAGGTGTAACCAGGCCCAACCGACCGCAGACTGTAACCAGGCCCAACCGACCGCAGACTGTAACCAGGTCCAACCGACCGCAGACTGTAACCAGGCCCAACCGACCGCAGACTGTAACCAGGCCCAACCGACCGCAGACTGTAACCAGGCCCAACCGACCGCAGACTGTAACCAGGCCCAACCGACCGCAGACTGTAACCAGGCCCAACCCACCACGCGTAACCAGGCCCAACCCACCACGCGTAACCAGGTCCCAGTTCCTGCCAATATCTAGCAACTTCAACACAGCCATTTGAATTAGGAGTGGGACAAAATTCCACAGGCCACAATCAACAGCCTGATTAACTCTTATGTGAAGGAGATGTGTCACACTGCTTGAGGTAAATGGTTTGTCACATCAGATACGGACTGGTTTTCTGATCCACGCCCTGACCTCTTTTTTTATTGATAATGTGTCTGTGACCAACAGATTCATATCTCTGTATTCACAGTTGTGTGAAATCTATAGATTAGGGCCTGATTAATTTATTTCAATTGACTGATTATTTGAAATCAGGTGTGCTACTACTTGGCTGGCGCAGAAACCTCTTTCCCCTCAGGGAAGATTACGCAGTCCTGCTCAGCACTGATATTGAACTAAAGTGAACCCACCCTAAAAGTGACTGGGCTCAGCACTGATATTGAACTAAAGTGAACCCACCCTAAAAGTGACTGGGCTCAGCACTGATATTGAACTAAAGTGAACCCACCCTAAAAGTGACTGGGCTCAGCACTGATATTGAACTAAAGTGAACCCACCCTAAAAGTGACTGGGCTCAGCACTGATATTGAACTAAAGTGAACCCACCCTAAAAGTGACTGGGCTCAGCACTGATATTGAACTAAAGTGAACCCACCCTAAAAGTGATTTGAACTCTTCTCCCGGTTAGGAAATCAGAGATCGAGTACTATGCGATGCTGGCTAAGACTGGGGTCCACCACTACAGTGGGAACAACATAGAGCTTGGCACGGCCTGTGGGAAGTACTTCAGAGTCTGTACCCTGGCCATCATTGACCCCGGTGAGTTTGTTTTAAATCTTCCATGAAAACGGGACAAATGTGACAACGTTGTCACGTGTGTGTGTGTGTGAACTGTTATTCTCTCACGACTGGTTTCTAGAACGTAACTTGTAATTATGTTCTAATCGTCCACAGGGGATTCGGACATCATCAGGAGTATGCCTGATCAGCCACAGGGGGAGAAGTAGTCTAGTTGCTTCACTTCCGTTTCTCTGTAGATGTTATTTTGGTATAAATAAATCGACTTCAAGATGACCCAGTTGTTTTTGTCATATGTTTAGTCATTGACATGTGATTGTAGTACAATAGAAGACATTGTGGAAGAGACTGAGAAATGTGGACACTTGTGGGTTTTTCTACATCAAGCTTGCATTGTGTTGGGTCACCCCCTGGTGTTGGGTCACCCCCTGGTGTTGGGTCACCCCCTGGTGTTGGGTCACCCCCTGGCGTTGGGTCACCCCCCTGGCGTTGGGTCACCCCCTGGCGTTGGGTCACCCCCTGGCGTTGGGTCACCCCCCTGGTGTTGGGTCACCCCCCTGGTGTTGGGTCACCCCCCTGGTGTTGGGTCACCCCCTGGTGTTGGGTCACCCCCTGGCGTTGGGTCACCCCCCTGGCGTTGGGTCACCCCCCTGGCGTTGGGTCACCCCCCTGGCGTTGGGTCACCCCCCTGGTGTTGGGTCACCCCCCTGGTGTTGGGTCACCCCCCTGGCGTTGGGTCACCCCGGTGTTAATGGACTGTAGTAGAGCCACAAAGGTCAAAAGGCACAATACCATCTTCACAACTAGTGTCATATCAGACTCTCCACTGATACACATTACATCACCACTTTTAGATGGGGCCCATATAATTGTCCCAACAGTTGACAACAATTCCTTCACTGAAATAATAGATTGTTAGTGGTCACTCACAACACAGCAATATAATTCTGTCATTTGGTACCGTCAAACTCCCAGAGCACAGTCCAGGGATGTATTCATTCTGCCTAATGGGTTCAAAACATTTCCCAACTAAAACTATAGTACAAGTAGGATTCGTTTGCTTCTGTTTTTAAGAGATGCTTTTTAAGCAACAGAATTGTCAGAATGAATACACTAGTTCAGTGTGTTCTGGTTCAGACCCTCTACAGCCCATCCTAGTGTTCCAGTTCAGTCTCAGTGTGGGTTGGTTCACGACTTCCACTCCAGACGTTCTAGGTTTCTCCAGAACATTAGGACGAGACTACAATGTAATCGCAAGATTAGTTCATTCACTTGTGTTTGGCCTTAGTAGCCAGAGCCTGTAGGTTAGCCGGCCCTCCCCACACTGTCCCGAACACGTCCCTCTCAGTCCTCAGGGCCACCTCCAGGGGGAGCTCTCTCCCAGACACCACCACGCTCTTTATGGCTCTGATGACCGGGGCTGGACCCGTGGTGTAGCATCCCAACCACTGCTCTGCCTCCAGGAGGGCATTGGCTCCAGACCCAGCCAGGGAACCTTCCAGGACCCCGTCCGCAAGCCCAATCTGAAGCCCCATCTCTGGGTCTATTTTCAAAGCGCCACCCAGCATCTTCAGGGCGCTCTGGCCGCCTACGATGCGTACCAATCTAGCTGCACCGCCCCAACCAGGGACCAGACCCATGTGTTTATGGACAAACTGGATCACACTGCCCGGCGCCATCAACCTAGCAGGGAGAGACCGGGACGTTGGTTTTTAGAGATTTGGAAACTTGGTGGATTTGTTATTTTTAGAAAAGGCCTTTTTATTGTGAACTCTACTTTTCTCCACTATCTGGATGTAGGCCTAAAGGTTAATAAACACAATGGTGATATCTATGGACAATGAGTCGCGTTACTGTACCTAAAGTCACAGGCAATAGTGAGTTCAGCTCCTCCCCCCAGTGCGTTCCCTTCCACCAGAGCTACAGACAACAGAGGTAGCCTTCAACAGAGAACACGTGGGGTTAGTGTGACACAGAGCATCTGGTGTGACTACGTCGATCTTAGAACCATCTACCACAGAGGGTAGTGTGTAACTACCTCAGTAGTCTGGTCAGGGCATTCTGCATGAACGTACACATCTTCATCCCATCCTGAAAGACAAGACGCATCGTTTTAGACCAGGAGGTCCAACTCATTCTATGGAGGGCCTGGTAGTGTTTGCTGGTTTTGGGGGGGGTTTCTCTTTCAATTAAGACCTAGACAACCAGGTGAGGGGACTTCCTGACTAATTAGTGACCTTAATTCATCAACCAAGGAAGGAAAGAAGCACACTCAGACACTCGGCCCTCCGTGGAATGAGTTTGACATGTGGTTTTAGGAAGTCAGATTGGATGGAAGTAGGAGTGCCCCAATACAATGTGACTGAATAAAAACTGTTCACTGAGCTTTCCACTGGTCTTTCAGAGAGAGAACCTCAGAGACTGACCTGAGGGTTGGATATATCTCTGACAACATTGAGGACTGACCTGAGGATTGGATATATCTCTGACAACATTGAGGACTGACCTGAGGATTGGATATATCTCTGACAACATTGAGGACTGACCTGAGGATTGGATATATCTCTGACAACATTGAGGACTGACCCGAGGGTTGGATATATCTCTGACAACATTGAGGACTGACCTGAGGATTGGATATATCTCTGACAACATTGAGGACTGACCTGAGGGTTGTATATATCTCTGACAACATTGAGGACTGACCTGAGGGTTGGATATATCTCTGACAACATTGAGGACTGACCTGAGGGTTGGATATATCTCTGACAACATTGATGACTGACCTGAGGGTTGGATATATCTCTGACAACATTGAGGACTGACCTGAGGGTTGGATATATCTCTGACAACATTGAGGACTGACCTGAGGGTTGGATATATCTCTGACAGCATTGAGGACTGACCCGAGGGTTGGATATATCTCTGACAGCATTGAGAACTGACCTGAGGATTGGATATAGCCCTGACTGCGTTGAGATCTGACCCAGAGCAGAATGTCCCAGCAGCCCCCTGGATGATGAGACCTTTGCCCTCCGTCCACTCCTCTAGCTGGGACACCCTCTCCTCCAGCTCCACCATCATGGAACCTGGAGAAAACAGGGTAGTGTTCAGTAGGGATAAAACGTTTTGAACCTGAGTGAAACACGGAGGTACAACCTGAACATGTTCAATATGACCTGTTTTGTTGTATTGTTAAATGGTTTGTTAAAGTCCTTGTCCATCAGTGTATCAGTGTTCTGTTACTTGTCATGTTTTGTCTTTTTTTTGCTGCTAATGTAAAAACTAATGGAGATCCAAATAAACACGTTTTTTTTTTGGTCATCTGTTGCTAAACGTTTTGCTACAGTGTGCCCTACTCAACACAACCCGGTTCATTGAGCACCAGCCCCCTTAGTTCCACTGTCATCCTCAGGAGAAACAAAGAGTCGGAAATATCAACTGAAATATATTTCGCTCCGTTTGGTGAAGAGAAAACCAAAGAGAATCGGAGTGATATTTAGTCTGAATTGCAGGTCAGCAAAGAGCAACACTCGGATCAATGAATAAAATATAACATTAGGCAATGCTTCCATACCAGAGAAAGCGTTCATTAGGCAATGCTTCCATACCAGAGAAAGCGTTCATTAGGCAATGCTTCCATACCAGAGAAAGCGTTCATTAGGCAATGCTTCCATACCAGAGAAAGCGTTCATTAGGCAATGCTTCCATACCAGAGAAAGCGTTCATTAGGCAATGCTTCCATACCAGAGAAAGCGTTCATGCGAGCAGGGTTGTTGACGGTCAGTACCGCGATGCCAGACTCCTGTTTGACAAGGTCTATAGATCCCCCAGGGAAAGCTTGGAGTTTCTCTCTGATCTCCTTCTCCTGGAACCCCTTGGCATCGGTGTAAACTGATCCAATCCCCCTGAGGAGGTGCTGCCCCCAAGCACCAGGCCGACTCCCCCTGAGGAGGTGCTGCCCCCAGGCACCAAGCCGAATGCCCCCGAGGAGGTGCTGCCCCCAGGCACCAAGCCGAATGCCCCCGAGGAGGTGCTGTCTGGCTGCAGACAGAACCATGCTGCTACCAGGGAAAGGTAGGAGAGAAGGATGGAGGGATAGAAACAGACAGGAGAGGGACTGAGGAA
This sequence comes from Oncorhynchus nerka, assembly GCF_034236695.1. Taxonomy (NCBI): domain Eukaryota; kingdom Metazoa; phylum Chordata; class Actinopteri; order Salmoniformes; family Salmonidae; genus Oncorhynchus; species Oncorhynchus nerka. The sequence goes on along the minus strand of NC_088409.1, from coordinate 5,739,632 downwards.
GAGGAGAAGAGGAGGAGAGAGAGAAACAACAAGGAGAGGAACAAAGGGAGGGAAAAAGAGAGGAATCAGCACTGTTATTGAACTGTAAAACAGTTGGCCAGAGTTGGTTGCTAGGTCGTATGTGTGCAGCTACCAGTCCATAATAGTCCTCTGTCTGTGCTAACTGAGGCAGATAGACAGTAGCTCAGGTCCCAACTAAGACATCTACGCATGCGCATCTGACCCATGTAGAGGCATCTTATTGTTGTTGTCTTCGTGCGATGGGCAAGAGCTAGCTGACTAACCATGTCCTTCAGTTATATCCTCTTTATAAAAATGTGGATTTCTAAAAGCGTAGACTTTAACATCCCCAAAAGTACTGTGGAAAAAACGTCCCTAACAACCTGATAATTAGGTGATATAACATAAGAAGCGACATCTTAAAATATTTCACAAACCTGTGCTGTTCGATAGCTCAATGTTGTGGTGTTACATTGAAACCTTCGCCCCCGGAAACATGAACCAGTGAACAAGGAACTTGGCCAGCTGCACTTCGCTGGAACCGACACACGAGGGCAAGCGAACACTCCCAGCATTCAGAATGATTGATTCTATGTAGTTTTACTAAAGAGAATTGTGGTATGGGAATAATTTTTCGGTTCACCGTACTGTCCAGTAATTATATACGTCGTTCAAAAATGATTCAAACATGCCGTGCTATTAGTTCATCCCCTTTTTTTTCTTGACATTTATTTTTATTTTTATTGAACCTTTATTTAATTAGGCAAGTCAGTAAGAACAACATTTTATTTACAATGACAGCCTACCAACAGCCAAAAGGCTTTCTGCAGGGGCTGATTTTATTAAAATAAATAAAAAATACATTAAATTATTCTGGAGGGGCTGAAAAAAAAAAACATTAACAAAAAAAAGGAAATACATGCTCCTGATATCCCCTCCTTTCCTCTCTCCCTCCTCCTGATATCCCCTCCTTTCCTCTCTCCCTCCTCCTCCTCCTGATATCCCTCTCTCCCTCCTCTCCTTTCCTCTCCCCTCCTCCTGATATCCCCACCTTTCCTCTCTCCCTCCTCCTGATATCCCCCTTTCCTCTCTCCCTCCTCCTGATATCCCTCCTTTCCTCTCCCTCTCTCCCCTCCTCCTGATATCCCCACCTTTCCTCTCTCCCTCCTCCTGATATCCCCACCTTTCCTCTCTCCCTCCTCCTGATATCCCCACCTTTCCTCTCTCCCTCCTCCTGATATCCCCACCTTTCCTCTCTCCCTCCTCCTGATATCCCCACCTTTCCTCTCTCCCTCCTCCTGATATCCCACCTTTCCTCTCTCCCTCCTCCCCTCTCTCCCTCCTGATATCCCCACCTTTCCTCTCTCCCTCCTCCTGATATCCCCACCTTTCCTCTCTCCCTCCTCCTGATATCCCCACCTTTCCTCTCTCCCTCCTCCTGATATCCCCTCCTTTCCTCTCTCCCTCCTCCTGATATCCCCACCTTTCCTCTCTCCCTCCTCCTGATATCCCCACCTTTCCACTCTCTCCCCACCTTTCTCCTCCTCCCCACCTTTCCTCTCTCCCTCCTCCTGATATCCCCACCTTTCCTCTCTCTCCCTCCTCCTGATATCCCCTTTCCTTCTCCTCCTGATATCCCCACCTCCCTCTCTCCCTCCTCCTGATATCCCCACCTTTCCTCTCTCCCTCCTCCTGATATCCCCACCTTTCCTCTCTCCCTCCTCCTGATATCCCCTCCTTTCCTCCTCCTCCCTCCTCCTGATATCCCCACCTTTCCTCTCTCCCTCCTCCTGATATCCCCACCTTTCCTCTCTCCCTCCTCCTGATATCCCCACCTTTCCTCTCTCCCTCCTCCTGATATCCCCACCTTTCCTCTCTCCCTCCTCCTGATATCCCCACCTTTCCTTTCCTCTGATCCCTTTCCTCCCCTGATATCCCCACCTTTCCTCTCTCCCTCCTCCTGATATCCCCACCTTTCCTCCTCCTGATCTCCTCCTCCTCTCCCTCCTCCTGATATCCCCACTTTCCTCTCTCCCTCCTCCTGATATCCCCACCTTTCCTCTCTCCCTCCTCCTGATATCCCCACCTTTCCTCTCTCCCTCCTCTGATATCCCTCCTTTCCTCTCTCCCTCCTCCTGATCCCCACCTTTCCTCTCTCCCTCCTGATATCCCTCCTTTCCTATCTCCCTCCTTTCCTCTCTCCCTCCTCCTGATATCCCTCCTTTCCTCTCTCCCTCCTCCTGATATCCCCACCTTTCCTCTCTCCCTCCTCCTGATATCCCCACCTTTCCTTTCCCTCCTCTCTCTCCCTCCTCCTGATATCCCCACCTTTCCTCTCTCCTCCTCCTTTCCTCTCTCCCTCCTCTGATATCCCCACCTCCTCCTGATATCCCCACCTTTCCTCTCTCCCTCCTCCTGATATCCCCACCTTTCCTCTCTCCCTCCTCCCCACCTTTCCTCTCTCCCTCCTCCTGATATCCCCCTTTCCTTTCCCTCCTCTCCTCTCTCCCTCCCTTTCCTCCTCCTCCTCCTGATATCCCCACCTTTCCTCTCTCCCTCCTCCTGATATCCCCACCTTTCCTCTCTCCCTCCTCCTGATATCCCTCCTTTCCTCTCTCCCTCCTCCTGATATCCCCACCTTTCCTCTCTCCCTCCTCCTGATATCCCCACCTTTCCTCTCTCCCTCCTCCTGATATCCCCCCTTTCCTCTCTCCCTCCTCCTGATATCCCCACCTTTCCTCTCTCCCTCCTCCTCCTGATATCCCCACCTTTCCTCTCTCCCCTCCTGATATCCCCTCTCTCCTTTCCCCTTTCTCTCTCCTCCTCCTGATATCCCCACCTTTCCTCTCTCCCTCCCCTCCTGATATCCCCACCTATCCCCACCTTTCCTCTCTCCCTCCTCCTGATATCCCCACCTTTCCTCCTCCCCACCTTTCCTCTCTCCCTCCTCCTGATATCCCCACCTTTCCTCTTCCCTCCTCCTGATATCCCCACCTTTATCCTCTCTCTCCCTCTCTCCCTCCTCCTGATATCCCCACCTTTCCTCTCTCCCTCCTCCTGATATCCCCACCTTTCCTCTCTCCCTCCTCCTGATATCCCCTCCTTTCCTCTCTCCCTCCTCCTGATATCCCCACCTTTCCTCTCTCCCTCCTCCTGATATCCCCACCTTTCCTCTCTCCCTCCTCCTGATATCCCCACCTTTCCTCTCTCCTCCTCCTCCTGATATCCCCACCTTTCCTCTCTCCCTCCTCCTGATATCCCCACCTTTCCTCTCTCCCTCCTCCTGATATCCCCACCTTTCCCTCTCTCCCTCCTCCTGATATCCCCTCCTCCTCCTGACCTTTCCTCTCTCCCTCCTCCTGATATCCCCACCTTTCCTCTCTCCCTCCTCCTGATATCCCCACCTTTCCTCTCTCCCTCCTCCTGATATCCCCACCTTTCCTCTCTCCCTCCTTCCTGATATCCCCACCTTTCCTCTCTCCCTCCTCCTGATATCACCTCCTTTCCTCCTCCCTCCTCCTTTTCCCCCACCTTTCCTCTCCCCTCCTCCTTTCCTCTCTCCCTCCTCCTGATATCCCCACCTTTCCTCTCTCCCTCCTCCTGATATCCCCACCTTTCCTCTCTCCCTCCTCCTGATATCCCCACCTTTCCTCTCTCCCTCCTCCTGATCCCTCCCTCCTGATATCCCCCCTTTCCTCTCTCCCTCCTCCTGATATCCCCACCTTTCCTCTCTCCCTCCTCCTGATATCCCCACCTTTCCTCTCTCCCTCCTTCCTCCCTCCTCCTCTCTCTCTCCCTCCTCCTGATATCCCCACCTCCTCCTGATATCCCCACCTTTCCTCTCTCCCTCCTCCTGATATCCCCACCTTTCCTCTCTCCCTCCTCCTGATATCTCTTCTCCCTCCTCCTGATATCCCCCTTTCCTCTCTCCCTCCTCCTGATATCCCCACCTTTCCTCTCTCCCTCCTCCTGATATCCCCACCTTTCCTCTCTCCCTCCTCCTGATATCCCCACCCTTTCCTCTCTCCCTCCTCCTGATATCCCCACCTTTCCTCTCTCCCCTCCTCCTGATATCCCCTTTCCCTTTCCTTTCTCTCTCCCTCCTCCTGATATCCCCACCTTTCCTCTCTCCCTCCTCCTGATATCCCCACCTTTCCTCTCTCCCTCCTCCTGATATCCCCACCTTTCCTCTCTCCCTCCTCCTGATATCCCTCCTCCTCTCTCCCTCCTCCTGATATCCCCACCTTTCCTCTCCCTCCTCCTGATATCCCCACCTTTCCTCTCTCCCTCCTCCCTGATATCCCCACCTCCTCTCCTCCTCCTGATATCCCCTCCTTTCCTCTCTCCCTCCTCCTGATATCCCCACCTTTCCTCTCTCCCTCCTCCTGATATCCCCACCTTTCCTCTCTCCCTCCTCCTGATATCCCCACCTTTCCTCTCTCCCTCCTCCTGATATCCCCACCTCTTCCTCCTCCCCACCCTCTCCCCTCCTCCTGATATCCCCACCTTTCCTCTCTCCCTCCTCCTGATATCCCCACCTTTCCTCTCCCCACCTTTCCTCTCTCCTCCTCCTGATATCCCTCCTTTCCTCTCTCCCTCCTCCTGATATCCCCACCTTCCTCCCTTTCCTCTCTCCCTCCTCCTGATATCCCCACCTTTCCTCTCTCCCTCCTCTCCCCACCTCCTCTCCCTCCTCCTGATATCCCCACCTTTCCTCTCTCCCTCCTCTCCCTCTCCTCCTCCTGATATCCCCACCTTTCCTCTCTCCCCTCTCCTGATATCCCCCTTTCTTTCCTCTCTGATATCCCTCCTCCTGATATCCCCACCTTTCCTCTCTCCCACCTCTCTCCTCCTCCTGATATCCCCACCTTTCCTGATATCCCTCCTCCTGATATCACCTCCTCCCTCTCTCCCTCCTCCTCCTGATATCCCCACCTTCTCCTCCTCTCCCTCCTCCTGATATCCCCACCTTTCCTCTCTCCCTCACTCTGATATCCCCACCTTTCCTCTCTCCCTCCTCCTGATATCACCACCTTTCCTCTCCCCTCCTCCTGATATCCCCCCTTTCCTCTCTCCCTCCTCCTGATATCCCCACCTTTCCTCTCTCCCTCTCCTTTCCTCTCTCCCTCCTCCTGATATCCCCACCTCCTCTCTCCCTCCTGATATCCCCACCTTTCCTCTCTCCCTCCTCCTGATATCCCCACCTCCTTTCCTCTCTCCCCTCCTCCTGATATCCCCACCTTTCCTCTCTCCTCTCCCCACCTTTCCTCTCTCCTCCTCCTGATATCCCCACCTCCCCCCTTTCCTCTCTCCCTCCTCCTGATATCCCCCTTTCCTCTCTCCCTCCTCCTGACCTTTCCTCTCCCCCTCCTCCTGATATCACCTCCTTTCCTCTCTCCCTCCTCCTGATATCCTCACCTTTCCTCTCTCCCTCCTCCTGATATCCTCACCTCTCTCCCTCCTCCTGATATCACCTCCTTTCCTCTCTCCCTCCTCCTGATATCCCCACCTTTCCTCTCTCCCTCCTCCTGATATCCCCACCTTTCCTCTCTCCCTCCTCCTGATATCCCCACCTTTCCTCTCTCCCTCCTTCTGATATCCTCACCTTTCCTCTCTCACCTCCTCCTCCTGAGTTTCATTTATTTGTGGGGGAAGAAATCTTTGCGGTTCACTTCAGATATTCATGTAAGGGTTGTCTCCTTAGTTTAGCAGATTGGATGTTTGATATAAAACACACACCAACCATAATTCTGCCATAGCGTCTCCACACGGCGTGTAAGATCACATGGCAGTAGGAACAGAGCTTCCCTCTGCCTGCCTCCATTCATTCCCCTGTTATAAACAAAGCATTCTGTCTGAGGAACACATTCAGCTTGCAGGTCCTTATTCAGTCAGGAGAGGAGGCTTTTGTAATAACACATAGTTGGTTACCCCCCTCCAGCAGAGAGGTTGGATTCAGAACTCAGATTACAGTAAATCAACTTCTCTCAAGTGATATGGGATTGGTCCCATATCAACCCAAACCCAATCTGACTGATCCCGAGAGAAGGCCAGGCTTATTCTACAATCACACATACTGATAGTGCTTCTGAAGTACAGCTCTTTCATCTATGGTTCGGCCTATATCTGTAGAATGCCCTGTTTGTTGTTTCGTCACTCTGGGCTCTGGTCAAACTGTGTCCCGAAGGGCCCTGGTCAAACTGTGTCCCAAAGGGCTCTGGTCAAACTGTGTCCCAATGGGCCCTGGTCAAACTGTGTCCCGAAGGGCCCTGGTCAAACTGTGTCCCAAAGGGCTCTGGTCAAACTGTGTCCCAATGGGCCCTGGTCAAACTGTGTCCCGAAGGACCCTGGTCAAACTGTGTCCCAAAGGGCTCTGGTCAAACTGTGTCCCAATGGGCCCTGGTCAAACTGTGTCCCAATGGGCTCTGGTCAAACTGTGTCCCAATGGGCCCTGTTCAAACTGTGTCCCAATGGGCTCTGGTCAAACTGTGTCCCGAAGGGCCCTGGTCAAAGGTGGTGCATTAAATAGGACATACTGCATTCCAATGGGCCCTGTGATGTCACCTCTCCAGGGTAGTTAAATGTGTGATGTCACCTCTCCAGGGTGGTTACATGTGTGATGTCACCTCTCCAGGGTAGTTACATGTGTGATGTCATCTCTCCAGGGTGGTTACATGTGTGATGTCATCCCTCCAGGGTGGTTACATGTGTGATGTCATCTCTCCAGGGTAGTTACATGTGTGATGTCACCTCTCCAGGGTAGTTAAATGTGTGATGTCATCTCTCCAGGGTGGTTACATGTGTGATGTCATCCCTCCAGGGTGGTTACATGTGTGATGTCACCTCTCCAGGGTAGTTAAATGTGTGATGTCATCTCTCCAGGGTAGTTAAATGTGTGATGTCACCTCTCCAGGGTGGTTACATGTGTGATGTCATCTCTCCAGGGTGGTTACATGTGTGATGTCATCTCTCCAGGGTAGTTAAATGTGTGATGTCACCTCTCCAGGGTAGTTACATGTGTGATGTCACCTCTCCAGGGTAGTTAAATGTGTGATGTCACCTCTGCAGGGTAGTTAAATGTGTGATGTCACCTCTCCAGGGTAGTTACATGTGTGATGTCATCTCTCCAGGGTAGTTAAATGTGTGATGTCATCTCTCCAGGGTAGTTACATGTGTGATGTCACCTCTCCAGGGTAGTTACATGTGTGATGTCATCTCTCCAGGGTAGTTACATGTGTGATGTCATCTCTCCAGGGTAGTTAAATGTGTGATGTCATCTCTCCAGGGTAGTTACATGTGTGATGTCACCTCTCCAGGGTAGTTAAATGTGTGATGTCACCTCTCCAGGGTAGTTAAATGTGTGATGTCACCTCCAGGGTAGTTATATGTGTGATGTCATCTCTCCAGGGTAGTTAAATGTGTCTAACTCAGGTGATGTTTATACTGTATCTAACAGGTGATGTTTATACTGTATCTAACAGGTGATGTTTATACTGTATCTAACTCAGGTGATGTTTATACTGTATCTAACAGGTGATGTTTATACTGTATCTAACTCAGGTGATGTTTATACTGTATCTAACAGGTGATGTTTATACTGTATCTAACTCAGGTGATGTTTATACTGTATCTAACTCAGGTGATGTTTATACTGTATCTAACTCAGGTGATGTTTATACTGTATCTAACAGGTGATGTTTATACTGTGTCTAACTCAGGTGATGTTTATACTGTATCTAACTCAGGTGATGTTTATACTGTATCTAACTCAGGTGATGTTTATACTGTATCTAACTCAGGTGATGTTTATACTGTATCTAACTCAGGTGATGTTTATACTGTATCTAACAGGTGATGTTTATACTGTATCTAACTCAGGTGATGTTTATACTGTATCTAACTCAGGTGATGTTTATACTGTATCTAACTCAGGTGATGTTTATACTGTATCTAACTCAGGTGATGTTTATACTGTATCTAACAGGTGATGTTTATACTGTATCTAACTCAGGTGATGTTTATACTGTATCTAACAGGTGATGTTTATACTGTATCTAACTCAGGTGATGTTTATACTGTATCTAACAGGTGATGTTTATACTGTATCTAACTCATGTGATGTTTATACTGTATCTAACTCAGGTGATGTTTATACTGTATCTAACTCAGGTGATGTTTATACTGTGTCTAACAGGTGATGTTTATACTGTATCTAACTCAGGTGATGTTTATACTGTATCTAACTCAGGTGATGTTTATACTGTATCTAACAGGTGATGTTTATACTGTATCTAACTCAGGTGATGTTTATTCTGTATCTAACAGGTGATGTTTATACTGTATCTAACTCAGGTGATGTTTATACTGTATCTAACAGGTGATGTTTATACTGTATCTAACAGGTGATGTTTATACTGTGTCTAACAGGTGATGTTTATACTGTATCTAACTCAGGTGATGTTTATACTGTATCTAACTCAGGTGATGTTTATACTGTATCTAACGGGTGATGTTTATACTGTATCTAACAGGTGATGTTTATACTGTATCTAACTCAGGTGATGTTTATACTGCGAAAACACAATAAGACATAAAGAGAGGGAGACGAGGAGCCACTGAGCTGAACAACCTGATAGCCAATAGCAGCCCTGTAACGGCAAGGAGCCACTGAGCTGAACGACCTGATAGCCAATAGCAGCCCTGTAACGGTAAGAAGGTAAGAATAGCAAGACAAACATACAGACATATTGTAGATGTATGACTCTGGTCACATAAAGGAGGACTGTCTCTACTGGTAGGATAGTATCTAACTCATGGATGTTTACCGTATCTAACTTATAAGTCCATAGACTGATGGGGAGAGAGGGAGACGGTGATGTTTATACTGTATCTAACAGGTGGTGAAGGTAGGCAACAACACCTCCACTACGCTGATCCTCAACACCGGGGTTTATACCAACAGGGTGTGCTCAGCCCCCCCCCCCCCTGGTAATCTCTATTCACCCATGACAGGTTTGCAGACTGACACAACAGTGTCTGATTACCAACAATGACAAGACGGCCTACAGGGAGGAGGAGAGGGCCCTGGAGGGATGGTTATTCTGAAAAATAACCTCTCCTTCAACGTCAACACAACTACAGGATGCAGCAGAGAGAGTGATGCCCCTGTCCACATCACAGACAACCTGATATGGTCCACCCACACAGACAGTGTGGTGAAGAAATCGCAACAGAGCCTCTTCAACCTCAGGAGGCTGAGTAAATTTGTCTTGGTCCTAAGACCCTCATGTTTAACTTCTACAGATGCACCATTGAGAGTGAATACCAGACCTGTGAATACCAGACCTGTGAATACCAGACCTGTGAATATACAGACCTCAGGTGAATAGCAGACCCGTGAATACCAGACCTGTGAATATCAGACCTGTGAATAGCAGACCTATGAATACCAGACCTGTGAATATCAGACCTGTGAATATCAGACCAATGAATACCAGTCCTGTGAATACTAGACCAATGAATACCAGTCCTGTGCATATCAGATCTGTGAATACCAGACCTGTGAATACCAGACCTGTGAATAGCAGACCTGTGAATAACAGTCCTGTGAATACCAGACCAATGAATACTGTGCATAGACCAATGAATACCAGACCTGTGAATAGCAGACCTGTGAATATCAGACCTGTGAATACCAGTCCTGTGAATACCAGACCTGTGAATACCAGTCCTGTGAATACCAGTCCTGTGAATACCAGTCCTGTGAATAGCAGACCTGTGAATACCAGTCCTGTGAATACCAGACCTGTGAATATCAGACCTGTGAATATCAGACATGTGAATACCAGACCTGTGAATAGCAGACCACTAGCTGAATACCAGACCTGTGAATATCAGACCTGTGAATAGACCTGTGAGACCTGTGAATACCAGACCTGTGAATATCAGACCTGTGAATACAGACCAATGAATACCAGTCCTGTGAATACCAGACCTGTGAATACCAGTCCTGTGAATACAGATCTGTGAATACCAGACCTGTGAATACCAGACCTGTGAATACCAGACCTGTGAATACCAGACCTGTGAATACCAGACCAATGAATACCAGACCTGTGAATACCAGACCTGTGAATACAGACCTGTGAATACCAGACCTGTGAATACCAGTCCTGTGAATACCAGTCCTGTGAATACCAGACCTGTGAATACCAGACCTGTGAATACCAGACCTGTGAATACCAGACCAATGAATACCAGACCTGTGAATAGCAGACCTGTGAATAGCAGACCTGTGAATACCAGACCTGTGAATAGCAGACCTGTGAATACCAGACCTGTGAATATCAGACATGTGAATACCAGACCTGTGAATACCAGACCTGTGAATACCAGACCTGTGAATACCAGACCTGTGAATACCAGACCTGTGAATAGCAGACCTGAATACCAGACCTGTGAATACCAGACCTGTGAATACCAGACCTGTGAATACCAGACCAATGAATACCAGACCAATGAATACCAGACCTGTGAATAGCAGACCTATGAATACCAGACCTGTGAATACCAGACCTGTGAATAGCAGACCTGTGAATACAAGACCTGTGAATACCAGACCTGTGAATACCAGACCAGTGAATACCAGACCAGTGAATACCAGACCCGTGAATACCAGACCTGTGAATAGCAGACCTGTGAATACCAGACCTGTGAATACCAGACCTGTGAATACCAGACCTGTGAATACCAGACCTGTGAATACGGTTTCAACTGTACCGGGCAGATGGCAGACAACGTATATCAGTATATCTCAGTGTCTGCCATCTGCCCGGTACAGTTGAAACTGGGATTCATCTGTGAAGAGCACACTTCTCCACTGTACCAGTGGCCATCGAAGTTGAGCATTTGCCCACTGAAGTCGGTTACGACACCAAGCTGCAGTCAGGTCAAGACCCTGGTGAGGACGACGAGCCTGCAGATGAGCTTCCCTGAGACATGCATTGCGTTGTGTGGGCTAGCAATTAGCTGATGTCATCGTGTGCCCCATGGTGGGGTTATGGTATCGGGCAGGCATAAGCTACGGACAATGAACACAATTGCATTTTATCGATGGCAATTTGAATGCACAGAGATATCCTGAGGCCCCATTGTCGTGCCATTCATCCGCCACCATCACCTCATGTTTCATTCCAGACTCTGCCCTATCCCAGTCATTCCAGACTCTGGGACTCTGCCCTATCCCAGTCGTTCCAGACTCTGCCCTATCCCAGTCGTTCCAGACTCTGGGACTCTGCCCTATCCCAGTCATTCCAGACTCTAGGACTCTGCCCTATCCCAGTCATTCCAGACTCTAGGACTCTGCCCTATCCCAGTCATTCCAGACTCTGGGACTCTGCCCTATCCCAGTCGTTCCAGACTCTAGGGACTCTGCCCTATCCCAGTCATTCCAGACTCTGGACTCTGCCCTATCCCAGTCATTCCAGACTCTGGGACTCTGCCCTATCCCAGTCGTCATTCCAGACTCTGGGACTCTGCCCTATCCCAGTCATTCCAGACTCTAGGACTCTGCCCTATCCCAGTCGTTCCAGACTCTGGGACTCTGCCCTATCACAGTCATTCCCTAGACTCTGGGACTCTGCCCTACCCAGTCGTTCCAGACTCTGGGACTCTGCCCTACCCCAGTCATTCCAGACTCTGGGACTCTGCCCTATCCCAGTCATTCCAGACTCTGTTCTGCCCCCAGTCATTCCAGACTCTGGGACTCTGGGACTCTGCCCCCCTACCCATTCCAGACTCTGCCTATCCCATTTCCAGACTCTGCCCTACCATTCCAGTCATTCCAGACTCTGGGACTCTGCCCTACCCCAGTCATCCCAGTCATTACAGACTCTGGGACTCTGCCCTACCCCAGTCATTCCAGACTCTGGGACTCTGCCCTACCCCAGTCATCCCAGTCATTACAGACTCTGGGACTCTGCCCTATCCCAGTCGTTCCAGACTCTGGGACTCTGCCCTATCCCAGTCGTTCCAGACTCTGGGACTCTGCCCTATCCCAGTCATTCCAGACTCTAGGACTCTGCCCTATCCCAGTCGTTCCAGACTCTGGGACTCTGGTCTACCCCAGTCATTCCAGACTCTGGGACTCTGGTGTACCTCCTACTATACGGTACAGGAATTCACCAGGGTCAACAACCACCTGGATACTGAGTGACAGGACAGCCTTGTGGTCTCCTCGGGCAGGCAGTGGCAATTTAGTTCAACCAATTGGCATGGAGTGAGTGATGACACTATGTCATCTGCTTGTCTGATAGGTCAGTTCTATACATATTGTATTGTACAGCACATCTCCATATATGGACGTGAATAATGAGCCTTTTGATCAAAGAGGGACAGGTTGAATGGGTTTAGGCTTGATCATCTATCCCGCTGAGGAGGATGTTACCATGCAGTTTCCGTTAGAGTATGGAGTACGTCTGAAATTACAGTCAGGCTAATGGAGAGAGGAGCGCGTGGCTCTGAGAGAGAGAGAGAAACACAGAGAGAGAGGGAGGGGGGATGGAGGGAGGGAGGAGCGCGTGGCTCTGAGAGAGAGAGAGAAACACAGAGAGAGAGGGAGGGAGGGGTGGCTCTGAGAGAGAGAAACACAGAGAGAGAGGGAGGGAGGGGTGGCTCTGAGAGAGAGAGAGAAACACAGAGAGAGAGGGAGGGAGAGAGGAGCGCGTGGCTCTGAGAGAGAGAGAAACACAGAGAGAGAGGGAGGGGGATGGAGGGAGAGGGAGGAGCGTGGCTCTGAGAGAGAGAGAGAAAACACAGAGAGAGAGGGAGGGGGGTGGAGGGAGGGAGGGAGGAGCGCGTGGCTCTGAGAGGCTGAGAGAGAGAAACAGAGGGAGGGAGGGAGGGAGGGAGACGGACAGGCCACTAAGTGATGCATCACCAGGTTGATACTCAGCTGTCTGCTGCAACACAGGAAGTCTGGGAATGTGCTGGAGTCAGCATGGTACTAAAACCTTCCTGAGATAAGACCCAGGACACACACACACACACACACACACACAGACTCTTGCAGTTGAGTTGAATGTCAACGTGTCTGTTCAGTAGAATGTCTATTTCAGGGCAGGATGGATGGCAGGTTGTCAGATGCCACAGCCCTCAGTGGAACCCAAACCGCTGGGGCCCTAGGACTCCTAGGGAGAAGGGTCGGAGGTCAGGGCTCGGATGTCAGGGGTCGGAGGGCGGTGGGACACACACACACGCTCGGGAACTTGTGGAGAGGACCTGTGGACCAGAGAACAGCTGTTTGAGAGGAAGGGAGTGCACTAAACACCATAAAGATGCTGTCACAGCTGCTACAGTACAAGGTGTGTCTGTTCTTCGTGTGTGTGTGTGTGTGTGTGTGTGTGTGTGTCCGCTCTGTGTGTTAAGGAGACTGACTGTTGTTTGACAGGTAGTCTATGGAGCTAAGTGTACCTGCCCTACCATCTCTCTACCATGTCTATCTAAATGTGACTGTCACTATGCAGTATGAAGATAGACAGTCCATGTCTGTCTGTCTGCCTGGTGGAGCTCTCCCCTGGGCCCATGTCTGTCTGCGTGGTGGAGCTCTCCCCTGGGCCCATGTCTGTCTGTCTGGTGGAGCTCTCCCCTGGGCCCATGTCTGTCTGCCTGGTGGAGCTCTAACCTGGGCCCATGTCTGACTGGTGGAGCTCTCCCCTGGGCCCATGTCTGTCTGCCTGGTGGAGCTCTCCCCTGGGCCCATGTCTGTCTGCCTGCCTGGTGGAGCTCTCCCCTGGGCCCATGTCTGTCTGTCGCTATGCAGAATGAAGTCCAGGTTTGTTTACTGTTTTTACAGACTGACTGGGTGCTTAGGCGAACATGTGAGCCCCCCCCCTCCCACGTCCCACCCAGACCCAGACTTAGAAACAGGAACCCATCCCAGGGAAGGAGAGGTCAGGACTGGGCTTCTATCACCAGACCCAGACACAGAAACCCATCCCAGGGAAGGAGAGGTCAGGACTGGGCTTCTATCACCAGACCCAGAAACAGGAACCCATCCCAGAGAAGGAGAGGTCAGGACTGGGCTTCTATCACCAGACCCAGACACAGGAACACATCCCAGGGAAGGAGAGGTCAGGACTGGGCTTCTATCACCAGACCCAGAAACAGGAACCCATCCAAGGGAAGGAGAGGTCAGGACTGGGCTTCTATCACCAGACCCAGAAACAGACACAGGAACCCATCCCAGGGAAGGAGAGGTCAGGACTGGGCTTCTATCACCAGACCCAGAAACAGAAACAGGAACCCATCCCAGGGAAGGAGAGGTCAGGACTGGGCTTCTATCACCAGACCCAGAAACAGGAACCCATCCCAGGGAAGGAGAGGTCAGGACTGGGCTTCTATCACCAGACCCAGAAACAGACACACATCCCAGGGAAGGAGCGGTCAGGACTGGGCTTCTATCACCAGACCCAGAAACAGACACAGGAACCCATCCCAGGGAAGGAGAGGTCAGGACTGGGCTTCTATCACCAGACCCAGACCCAGACCCAGACACAGAAACACATCCCAGGGAAGGAGAGGTCAGGACTGGGCTTCTATCACCAGACCCAGAAACAGAAACAGGAACCCATCCCAGGGAAGGAGAGGTCAGGACTGGGCTTCTATCACCAGACCCAGAAACAGACACAGGAACCCATCCCAGGGAAGGAGAGGTCAGGACTGGGCTTCTATCACCAGACCCAGAAACAGACCCATCCCAGGAAGGAGAGGTCAGGACTGGGCTCCTATCAGGACACAGGAACCCATCCCAGGAAGGAGGGTCAGGACTGGGCTTCTATCACCAGACCCAGACACAGGAACCCATCCCAGGGAAGGAGAGGTCAGGACTGGGCTTCTATCACCAGACCCAGAAACAGACACAGGAACCCATCCCAGGGAAGGAGAGGTCAGGACTGGGCTTCCCAGGGAAGGAGAGGTATCACCAGACCCAGACACAGGAACCCATCCCAGGGAAGGAGAGGTCAGGACTGGGCTTCTATCACCAGACCCAGAAACAGGAACCCATCCCAGAGAAGGAGAGGTCAGGACTGGGCTTCTATCCCCAGACCCAGAAACAGAAACACATCCCAGGGAAGGAGAGGTCAGGACTGGGCTTCTATCACCAGACCCAGAAACAGACACAGGAACCCATCCCAGGGAAGGAGAGGTCAGGACTGGGCTTCTATCACCAGACCCAGACCCAGACACAGAAACACATCCCAGGGAAGGAGAGGTCAGGACTGGGCTTCTATCACCAGACCCAGAAACAGGAACCCATCCCAGAGAAGGAGAGGTCAGGACTGGGCTTCTATCACCAGACCCAGAAACAGAAACAGGAACCCATCCCAGGGAAGGAGAGGTCAGGACTGGGCTTCTATCACCAGACCCAGAAACAGACACAGGAACCCATCCCAGGGAAGGAGAGGTCAGGACTGGGCTTCTATCACCAGACCCAGAAACAGGAACCCATCCCAGGGAAGGAGAGGTCAGGACTGGGCTTCTATCACCAGACCCAGACACAGGAACCCATCCCAGGGAAGGAGAGGTCAGGACTGGGCTTCTATCACCAGACCCAGACACAGGAACCCATCCCAGGGAAGGAGAGGTCAGGACTGGGCTTCTATCACCAGACCCAGAAACAGACACAGGAACCCATCACAGGGAAGGAGAGGTCAGGACTGGGCTTCTATCACCAGACCCAGACACAGGAATACATCCCAGGGAAGGAGAGGTCAGGACTGGGCTTCTATCACCAGACCCAGACCCAGGAACCCATCCCAGGGAAGGAGAGGTCAGGACTGGGCTTCTATCACCAGACCCAGAAACAGGAACCCATCCCAGAGAAGGAGAGGTCAGGACTGGGCTTCTATCCCCAGACCCAGAAACACATCCCAGGGAAGGAGAGGTCAGGACTGGGCTTCTATCACCAGACCCAGTGGAGGGGTAGGATTTCAGGCACCGAGACATCGTGGCTAAACGCATGCTATTTCTATCAGCGCAGGGTGCCAAGTTTAGACAGCCTGGGCTCAGGTGTCTGTCCACCACCTGGGTTCAACTACTATTTCAACTACTGTTTGCCTGGCTTAACGGACCGATAGGAAATCGTGCCAAAACGATGAACCCCACACAGCTGGCTCTCTAGGAAGGCTAGAGAAAACACTCAAAAGGTATTTGAACCCAGGTCTGGTCCCCCCTGGGAGCCAGGTCTGGTCCCCCCCCGACCCGGCTTGCTGGCGTCGATACTAAAACTTCCTGGGACATATATTATAATGTGACAGGCTGATAGACTGGTTGTAGGAGGAGAGAGGGAGGGAGGAATAGGGAGGGAATAGGGAGGGAGGGGGGAATAGGGAATCTAGGCCTGCGTCCCAAACGGGTCCCTATTTCCTATATAGTGCACTACTTGGCTCCCTATTTCCTATATAGTGCACTACTTGGCTCCCTATTTCATATATAGTGCACTACTTGGCTCCCTATTTCCTATATAGTGCACTACTTGGCTCCCTATTTCCTATATAGTGCACTACTTGGCTCCCTATTTCCTATAGTAGGTGGACTACTTGGCTCCCTATTTCCTATATAGTGCACAGATATTTGGCTCCAAATCAAATATTTCCTATATAGTGGACTACTTTTGACCAGGGCCCTGGTTAGTCCAAAGTCTTGTTTCAAAGTAGTGCACTTCATAGGGGTAAGGTATATGCTATTAGGGATGTAAATCAGCCCATATTTATCAACTGTTATAGTCCCTGGAGTAGACGGATGAAATCAACCCCCCTCTTCAGAATGATGGATCAGCCGGAAACTGTGGGGATAGTTGTCATCGCCATGGTAATCGCTCAAACAGGAAGGAAGCAGATGATTGGCTGGGTGTCAAAGTGGATCAAATCAAATCAAATTTATATTGGTCACATATTTATCAGATGTTATAGTGGGTGGAGTAGACTAAATACCCTGACAATACAGAACATATTTATCAGATGTTATAGTGGGTGGAGTAGTCAATACAAAACATATTTATCAGATGTTATAGTGGGTGGAGTAGTCAATACAAAACATATTTATCAGATGTTATAGTGGGTGGAGTAGTCAAAAACATACAAAACAATACAAAACATATTTATCAGATGTTATAGTGGGTGGAGTAGTCTAAATACAAATACAAAACATATTTATCAGATGTTATAGTGGGTGGAGTAGTCAATACAGAACATATTTATCAGATGTTATAGTGGGTGGAGTAGTAAATCAACATATACAGAACATATTTATCAGATGTTATAGTGGGTGGAGTAGTCTAAATACCCTGACAATACAAAACATATTTATCAGATGTTATAGTGGGTGGAGTAGTCTAAAACATACCCTGACAATACAGAACATATTTATCAGATGTTATAGTGGGTGGAGTAGTAAAACATATTTATCAGATGTTATAGTGGGTGGAGTAGACTAAATACAATACAAAACATATTTATCAGATGTTATAGTGGGTGGAGTAGTCAAATACCCTGACAATACATATTTATCAGATGTTATAGTGGGTGGAGTAGACTAAATACCCTGACAATACAAAACATATTTATCAGATGTTATAGTGGGTGGAGTAGTCAATACAAAACATATTTATCAGATGTTATAGTAGGTGGAGTAGTCTAAATACCCTGACAATACAGAACATATTTATCAGATGTTATAGTGGGTGGAGTAGTCAATACAAAACATATTTAAAATGTTAAAAAACGGGATTTTCTAATATGAGAAGAATACACATTATCATTATTATTATACTATAAATTGTAATCCAGACGTATTAAGAAGTAGACAGTAAATATGTAGCTACATTTATTACACAAATTAAAAACAGCAAAGGCATCACGTTCATGATATAGACACGAGGTCACGAGGTCACCACCACATCGGTTCAACAGACTGTAGTATTAGTCAATAGGGCCGGGTAGGTAACCATCGGTTACAGAGACCACGAGGTCACGAGGTCACCACCACATCGGTTCAACAGACTGTAGTATTAGTCAATAGGGCCGGGTAGGTAACCATCGGTTACAGAGACCACGAGGTCACGAGGTCACCACCACATCGATTCAACAGACTGTAGTATTAGTCAATAGGGCCGGGTAGGTAACCATCGGTTACAGAGACCACCAGTAGAAAGGGTTTGTTGTCCATTTCATCATGTTAAAAATAAAATTAAAAAATATATTTAGAAAAAGGGGTCATTCTGTTATTAGTAAAGTGTTTTTTGTATGAACTGCAGACTGCCCCTTTAAGCATGCCCCCCAACAAACAGGAAGAGCTAACACACAAGGAGCTAGAAAGCTATCCTGCCCGACAACAGCCGGCGATGTCCAATCAAATAAAAGAGAGAGAGAGAGAAGAGAAGCTGTAGACGACACCTTTGGTAAATATGAAGAAACAGGCCTGTTTTATGTAACCCATCTGATATCAGAAAGGTAAAGAATAACATTTATTCTGTAATACTGTAATTATTATGCAACATGTCAAGTTAAAAAGAGTACGTGAAATGAATGCCGTTGAATATATTAGCCTCCTAAATGGCACCCTATTCCCTATTTAGTGCACTACTTTTGACCAAAAAGCACCCTATGGGCACTGGTCGAAAGTAGTGCGCACTATATAGGGAATAGGGTGCCATTTGGGATGCACTTTAAGCCACAGAGGTACAGTCAGCATTGGGGATCCTGGAGTTGCTATAGTAGAATACATGAAACGCCTTGTCCACTAGTCGATGAGATTACATTCTGAAGATGATTGGTCCACAGCTGAAGCTCTTGGATCGTCTGATTGGTTGTAGAAATAACAGTCTTGGTATGTATAGAGGTGATGGAGGAAAATCAGGTTTGAGTCCGGTTCTATCTCAGTTCATCATCACGGTCTTCACAACCATATTGGAGGAGAAGGTCCCCCCCCCCCACCCCACCCGACTCGAACCTTCGATGTGAAGGAATCAAGGAAGGAGGAATCAAGGAAGGAAATGTCAGAGTACGTATAGTAACGAAAGGCATCTTATTGGTTCAGACACAGGGTCAGCTGGGGGTCAGATGATGACTGTCTCCGTGTGATAGGCTGAGTAGGAGAATGAGGTGTGTTTGTGGGCGGAGCCGGAAGAGGGCTGGTTTATAGGGGTGGAGGAGGAGGAGGAGGTGGAGGAGGAAGAAGTGGAGGGGGAACAACTAGCCCAGCGTGACGGGGGCCGGCGGTTGGCTGGACAGGCCGGACGAGAGAAATTCTTCTGGACTGATGAGGAGCTGGAAGATACTTTACACTCCTGAGGGAAGAGAGAAAGAGAGAGGGAGAGAGGGAGAGAGAGAGAGAGAGATACAGAGAGAGAGAGAAAGGGGGAGAGACAGAGCGAGAGAGGGGGAGAGGGGAGTAAAAGAGCGAGACAGAGAGGGAGAGACAGAGCGAGAGAGAGAGACAGAGAGAGAGAGAGAGGGAGAGACAGAGCGAGAGAGAGAGAGAGAGGGAGAGACAGAGAGACAGAGAGAGAGAGAGAGGGAGAGACAGAGCGAGAGAGAGAGAGAGAGAGGAGAGGGAGAGACAGAGCGCGAGAGAGAGAGAGAGAGAGAGAGAGAGAGAGAGAGAGAGAGAGAGAGACAGAGCGAGAGAGAGAGAGACAGAGAGAGAGAGAGAGAGAGAGAGGGAGAGAGAGAGAGAGAGAGAGAGAGAGAGAGAGAGAGGGAGAGACAGAGCGAGAGAGAGAGAGAGAGAGAGAGAGAGAGAGAGGGAGAGACAGAGCGAGAGAGAGGGGGAGAGGGGAGAGACAGAGCGAGAGACAGAGAGGGAGAGAGAGAGAGGGAGAGCGAGAGAGGGGGAGACATGGGAGAGAGACAGGGGAGAGAGAGAGAGAGAGACAGGGGGAAGCAGAGAGAGAGAGAGACAGACAGAGACAGAGAGGGAGAGACAGAGCGATAGAGAGCGAGAGAGAGAGAGAGAGAGAGACAGAAGGGGAGAGAGAGAGAGAGGGAGAGCGAGAGAGAGGGAGAGACAGACAGAGGGGGAGAGGGGAGAGACAGACAGAGACAGAGAGGGAGAGACAGAGCGAGAGAGAGAGAGAGAGAGAGAGAGAGAGAGAGAGAGACAGAAGGGGAGAGACAAAAAGAGAGAGAGAGAATTAACAAACATTCCTCACTCCAATCAGCCATAAAAACATTATTTGAGCAGGAGCAGGAGCAGGAGCAGGAGCAGGCGGCTACATTTCTCCAGGTCATCCGCAGCCCTCGGCCATCCGACTCTATTTCACTTCAGAACAACATTTGAGTTGGAATACTTTCCTTATGATCTCCTACCTTCGTCCTCTGTAGTCCCCTTGAGCACCTAACTCTACTTCTAATAATAATAATGATGTAACCTTTATATATCGAGTCAGTTTAACAATTAAATCTTTATTTACAACGACGACCTTCACCGGGGGCCAAAACCCCGGACGACGGCTCCGCCCTACGGGACTCCCAATCACAGCCGGTTGTGATACAGCCTGGGATTCGAACCAGGGTCTGTAGTGACCCCTCTAGCACTGAGATGCAGTGCCTTAGACCGCTGAACCAGGGTCTGTTGTGACCCCTCTAGCACTGAGATGCAGTGCCTTAGACCGCTGAACCAGGGTCTGTTGTGACCCCTCTAGCACTGAGATGCAGTGCCTTAGACCGCTGAACCAGGGTCTGTAGTGACCCCTCTACCACTGAGATGCAGTGACCGCTGAACCAGGGTCTGTAGTGACCCCTCTAGCACTGAGATACAGTGCCTTAGACCGCTGAACCAGGGTCTGTAGTGACCCCTCTAGCACTGAGATGCAGTGCCTTAGACCACTGAACCAGGGTCTGTAGTGACCCCTCTAGCACTGAGATGCAGTGCCTTAGACCGCTGAACCAGGGTCTGTAGTGACCCCTCTAGCAGTGAGATACAGTGCCTTAGACCGCTGAACCAGGGTCTGTAGTGACCCCTCTAGCACTGAGATGCAGTGACCTCTGAACCAGGGTCTGTAGTGACCCCTCTAGCACGGAGATGCAGTGACCTCTGAACCAGGGTCTGTAGTGACCCCTCTAGCACTGAGATGCAGTGACCGCTGAACCAGGGTCTGTTGTGACCCCTGAACCCCTGAGCCTTAGACCGCTGAACCAGGGTCTGTAGTGACCCCTCTAGCACTGAGATGCAGTGACCTCTGAACCAGGGTCTGTTGTGACCCCTTACCACTCCGGGAGCCCAGCATTTAATGCAAGGTGTCTTTTTGAAAAACATTTTCCCAGATGCATCGCTGGGAGATGACATACAGAACATGGTAAACACTGAGATGCACATACAGAACATGGTAAACACTGAGATGCACATACAGAACATGGTAAACACTGAGATGCACATACAGAACATGGTAAACACTGAGATGCACATACAGAACATGGTAAACACTGAGATGCACATACAGAACATGGTAAACACTGAGATGCACATACAGAACATGGTAAACACTGAGATGCACATACAGAACATGGTAAACACTGAGATGACATACAGAACATGGTAAACACTGAGATGCACATACAGAACATGGTAAACACTGAGATCACATACAGAACATGGTAAACACTGAGATGACATACAGAACATGGTAAACACTGAGATCACATACAGAACATGGTAAACACTGAGATCACATACAGAACATGGTAAACACTGAGATGACATACAGAACATGGTAAACACTGAGATCACATACAGAACATGGTAAACACTGAGATCACATACAGAACATGGTAAACACTGAGATCACATACAGAACATGGTAAACACTGAGATGCACATACAGAACATGGTAAACACTGAGATGACATACAGAACATGGTAAACACTGAGATGCACATACAGAACATGGTAAACACTGAGATCACATACAGAACATGGTAAACACTGAGATCACATACAGAACATGGTAAACACTGAGATGCACATACAGAACATGGTAAACACTGAGATGACATACAGAACATGGTAAACACTGAGATCACATACAGAACATGGTAAACACTGAGATGCACATACAGAACATGGTAAACACTGAGATCACATACAGAACATGGTAAACACTGAGATGACATACAGAACATGGTAAACACTGAGATGACATACAGAACATGGTAAACACTGAGATCACATACAGAACATGGTAAACACTGAGATCACATACAGAACATGGTAAACACTGAGATGCACATACAGAACATGGTAAACACTGAGATCACATACAGAACATGGTAAACACTGAGATGCACATACAGAACATGGTAAACACTGAGATCACATACAGAACATGGTAAACACTGAGATGCACATACAGAACATGGTAAACACTGAGATGCACATACAGAACATGGTAAACACTGAGATGACATACAGAACATGGTAAACACTGAGATCACATACAGGACATGGTAAACACTGAGATGCACATACAGAACATGGTAAACACTGAGATCACATACAGAACATGGTAAACACTGAGATGACATACAGAACATGGTAAACACTGAGATGACATACAGAACATGGTAAACACTGAGATCACATACAGAACATGGTAAACACTGAGATGCACATACAGAACATGGTAAACACTGAGATCACATACAGAACATGGTAAACACTGAGATGCACATACAGAACATGGTAAACACTGAGATCACATACAGAACATGGTAAACACTGAGATGCACATACAGAACATGGTAAACACTGAGATGCACATACAGAACATGGTAAACACTGAGATCACATACAGAACATGGTAAACACTGAGATGCACATACAGAACATGGTAAACACTGAGATGACATACAGAACATGGTAAACACTGAGATGACATACAGAACATGGTAAACACTGAGATGCACATACAGAACATGGTAAACACTGAGATGACATACAGAACATGGTAAACACTGAGATCACATACAGAACATGGTAAACACTGAGATGCACATACAGAACATGGTAAACACTGAGATCACATACAGAACATGGTAAACACTGAGATCACATACAGAACATGGTAAACACTGAGATCACATACAGAACATGGTAAACACTGAGATCACATACAGAACATGGTAAACACTGAGATGACATACAGAACATGGTAAACACTGAGATCACATACAGAACATGGTAAACACTGAGATCACATACAGAACATGGTAAACACTGAGATGCACATACAGAACATGGTAAACACTGAGATGCACATACAGAACATGGTAAACACTGAGATGCACATACAGAACATGGTAAACACTGAGATCACATACAGAACATGGTAAACACTGAGATCACATACAGAACATGGTAAACACTGAGATCACATACAGAACATGGTAAACACTGAGATGCACATACAGAACATGGTAAACACTGAGATGCACATACAGAACATGGTAAACACTGAGATGCACATACAGAACATGGTAAACACTGAGATGCACATACAGAACATGGTAAACACTGAGATGCACATACAGAACATGGTAAACACTGAGATGCACATACAGAACATGGTAAACACTGAGATCACATACAGAACATGGTAAACACTGAGATGCACATACAGAACATGGTAAACACTGAGATGCACATACAGAACATGGTAAACACTGAGATGCACATACAGAACATGGTAAACACTGAGATGCACATACAGAACATGGTAAACACTGAGATGACATACAGAACATGGTAAACACTGAGATGCACATACAGAACATGGTAAACACTGAGATGCACATACAGAACATGGTGAAAGAACATGGTAAACACTGAGATGCACATACAGAACATGGTAAACACTGAGATCACATACAGAACATGGTAAACACTGAGATGCACATACAGAACATGGTAAACACTGAGATGACATACAGAACATGGTAAACACTGAGATCACATACAGAACATGGTAAACACTGAGATGACATACAGAACATGGTAAACACTGAGATGACATACAGAACATGGTAAACACTGAGATCACATACAGAACATGGTAAACACTGAGATGCACATACAGAACATGGTAAACACTGAGATGACATACAGAACATGGTAAACACTGAGATGACATACAGAACATGGTAAACACTGAGATGCACATACAGAACATGGTAAACACTGAGATGCACATACAGAACATGGTAAACACTGAGATCACATACAGAACATGGTAAACACTGAGATGACATACAGAACATGGTAAACACTGAGATCACATACAGAACATGGTAAACACTGAGATGCACATACAGAACATGGTAAACACTGATGCACATACAGAACATGGTAAACACTGACATACAGAACATGGTAAACACTGAGATCACATACAGAACATGGTAAACACTGAGATCACATACAGAACATGGTAAACACTGAGATCACATACAGAACATGGTAAACACTGAGATCACATACAGAACATGGTAAACACTGAGATCACATACAGAACATGGTAAACACTGAGATGCACATACAGAACATGGTAAACACTGAGATGCACATACAGAACATGGTAAACACTGAGATCACATACTGAACATGGTAAACACTGAGATGCACATACAGAACATGGTAAACACTGAGATCACATACAGAACATGGTAAACACTGAGATGCACATACAGAACATGGTAAACACTGAGATCACATACAGAACATGGTAAACACTGAGATGCACATACAGAACATGGTAAACACTGAGATGCACATACAGAACATGGTAAACACTGAGATGCACATACAGAACATGGTAAACACTGAGATCACATACAGAACATGGTAAACACTGAGATGACATACAGAACATGGTAAACACTGAGATCACATACAGAACATGGTAAACACTGAGATGCACATACAGAACATGGTAAACACTGAGATGCACATACAGAACATGGTAAACACTGAGATCACATACAGAACATGGTAAACACTGAGATCACATACAGAACATGGTAAACACTGAGATGCACATACAGAACATGGTAAACACTGAGATCACATACAGAACATGGTAAACACTGAGATGCACATACAGAACATGGTAAACACTGAGATCACATACAGAACATGAACATGGATAAACACTGAGATGCACATACAGAACATGGTAAACACTGAGATCACATACAGAACATGGTAAACACTGAGATCACATACAGAACATGGTAAACACTGAGATCACATACAGAACATGGTAAACACTGAGATCACATACAGAACATGGTAAACACTGAGATCACATACAGAACATGGTAAACACTGAGATCACATACAGAACATGGTAAACACTGAGATCACATACAGAACATGGTAAACACTGAGATCACATACAGAACATGGTAAACACTGAGATGCACATACAGAACATGGTAAACACTGAGATCACATACAGAACATGGTAAACACTGAGATCACATACAGAACATGGTAAACACTGAGATCACATACAGAACATGGTAAACACTGAGATCACATACAGAACATGGTAAACACTGAGATCACATACAGAACATGGTAAACACTGAGATCACATACAGAACATGGTAAACACTGAGATGACATACAGAACATGGTAAACACTGAGATCACATACAGAACATGGTAAACACTGAGATGACATACAGAACATGGTAAACACTGAGATCACATACAGAACATGGTAAACACTGAGATGACATACAGAACATGGTAAACACTGAGATCACATACAGAACATGGTAAACACTGAGATCACATACAGAACATGGTAAACACTGAGATCACATACAGAACATGGTAAACACTGAGATGCACATACAGAACATGGTAAACACTGAGATCACATACAGAACATGGTAAACACTGAGATCACATACAGAACATGAGATCACATAAAACATGTAACTGAGATCACATACAGAACATGGTAAACACTGAGATCACATACAGAACATGGTAAACACTGAGATGACATACAGAACATAAACAGAACATACAGAACAAACACTGAGATGCACATACAGAACATGGTAAACACTGAGATGACATACAGAACATGGTAAACACTGAGATCACATACAGAACATGGTAAACACTGAGATGACATACAGAACATGGTAAACACTGAGATCACATACAGAACATGGTAAACACTGAGATGCACATACAGAACATGGTAAACACTGAGATGCACATACAGAACATGGTAAACACTGAGATGCACATACAGAACATGGTAAACACTGAGATCACATACAGAACATGGTAAACACTGAGATCACATACAGAACATGGTAAACACTGAGATGCACATACAGAACATGGTAAACACTGAGATGCACATACAGAACATGGTAAACACTGAGATGCACATACAGAACATGGTAAACACTGAGATGACATACAGAACATGGTAAACACTGAGATGCACATACAGAACATGGTAAACACTGAGATGCACATACAGAACATGGTAAACACTGAGATGACATACAGAACATGGTAAACACTGAGATGCACATACAGAACATGGTAAACACTGAGATCACATACAGAACATGGTAAACACTGAGATGCACATACAGAACATGGTAAACACTGAGATGACATACAGAACATGGTAAACACTGAGATCACATACAGAACATGGTAAACACTGAGATGACATACAGAACATGGTAAACACTGAGATGACATACAGAACATGGTAAACACTGAGATCACATACAGAACATGGTAAACACTGAGATGCACATACAGAACATGGTAAACACTGAGATGACATACAGAACATGGTAAACACTGAGATGCACATACAGAACATGGTAAACACTGAGATGCACATACAGAACATGGTAAACACTGAGATCACATACAGAACATGGTAAACACTGAGATGACATACATAACATGGTAAACACTGAGATCACATACAGAACATGGTAAACACTGAGATCACATACAGAACATGGTAAACACTGAGATCACATACAGAACATGGTAAACACTGAGATGCACATACAGAACATGGTAAACACTGAGATCACATACAGAACATGGTAAACACTGAGATCACATACAGAACATGGTAAACACTGAGATCACATACAGAACATGGTAAACACTGAGATCACATACAGAACATGGTAAACACTGAGATCACATACAGAACATGGTAAACACTGAGATCACATACAGAACATGGTAAACACTGAGATGACATACAGAACATGGTAAACACTGAGATCACATACAGAACATGGTAAACACTGAGATCACATACAGAACATGGTAAACACTGAGATGACATACAGAACATGGTAAACACTGAGATGCACATACAGAACATGGTAAACACTGAGATCACATACAGAACATGGTAAACACTGAGATCACATACAGAACATGGTAAACACTGAGATCACATACAGAACATGGTAAACACTGAGATCACATACAGAACATGGTAAACACTGAGATCACATACAGAACATGGTAAACACTGAGATCACATACAGAACATAGTAAACACTGAGATCACATACAGAACATGGTAAACACTGAGATCACATACAGAACATGGTAAACACTGAGATCACATACAGAACATGGTAAACACTGAGATCACATACAGAACAGTAGAGGACATGTGCATGGTAAACACTGAGATGACATACAGAACATGGTAAACACTGAGATGACATACAGAACATGGTAAACACTGAGATGACATACAGAACATGGTAAACACTGAGATCACATACAGAACATGGTAAACACTGAGATCACATACAGAACATGGTAAACACTGAGATGACATACAGAACATGGTAAACACTGAGATGACATACAGAACATGGTAAACACTGAGATGCACATACAGAACATGGTAAACACTGAGATGACATACAGAACATGGTAAACACTGAGATCACATACAGAACAGTAGAGGACATGTGCAGGTTGATACAGTAGAGGACATGTGCAGGTTGATACAGTAGAGGACATGAGCAGGTTGATACAGTAGAGGACATGTGCAGGTTGATACAGTAGAGGACATGTGCAGGTTGATACAGTAGAGGACATGTGCAGGTTGATACAGTAGAGGACATGAGCAGGTTGATACAGTAGAGGACATGTGCAGGTTGATACAGTAGAGGACATGTGCAGGTTGATACAGTAGAGGACATGAGCAGGTTGATACAGTAGAGGACATGTGCAGGTTGATACAGTAGAGGACATGAGCAGGTTGATACAGTAGAGGACATGTGCAGGTTGATACAGTAGAGGACATGTGCAGGTTGATACAGTAGAGGACATGAGCAGGTTGATACAGTAGAGGGACATGTGCAGGTTGATACAGTAGAGGACATGAGCAGGTTGATACAGTAGAGGACATGAGCAGGTTGATACAGTAGAGGACATGAGCAGGTTGATACAGTAGAGGACATGTGCAGGTTGATACAGTAGAGGACATGAGCAGGTTGATACAGTAGAGGACATGTGCAGGTTGATACAGTAGAGGACAGTAGAGGACATGTGCATGTGCAGGTTGATACAGTAGAGGACATGTGCAGGTTGATACAGTAGAGGACATGTGCAGGTTGATACAGTAGAGGACATGTGCAGGTTGATACAGTAGAGGACATGTGCAGGTTGATACAGTAGAGGACATGAGCAGGTTGATACAGTAGAGGACATGTGCAGGTTGATACAGTAGAGGACATGTGCAGGTTGATACAGTAGAGGACATGTGCAGGTTGATACAGTAGAGGACATGTGCAGGTTGATACAGTAGAGGACATGTGCAGGTTGATACAGTAGAGGACATGTGCAGGTTGATACAGTAGAGGACATGTGCAGGTTGATACAGTAGAGGACATGTGCAGGTTGATACAGTAGAGGACATGTGCAGGTTGATACAGTAGAGGACATGAGCAGGTTGATACAGTAGAGGACATGTGCAGGTTGATACAGTAGAGGACATGTGCAGGTTGATACAGTAGAGGACATGTGCAGGTTGATACAGTAGAGGACATGTGCAGGTTGATTGGTCTGTCAGACACTGTCCCTCATCATATAGCAGGCAGCCATGTAGTGGTCTGCCAACCCACATCTCTCTCATCATATAGCAGACAGTAATGTAGTGGTCTGCCAACCCACATCTCTCTCATCATATAGCAGGCAGTAATGTAGTGGTCTGCCAACCCACATCTCTCTCATCATATAGCAGGCAGCAATGTAGTGGTCTGCCAACCCACATCTCTCTCATCATATAGCAGGCAGTAATGTAGTGGTCTGCCAACCCACATCTCTCTCATCTCTCTCATCATATAGCAGGTAGCAATGTAGTGGTCTGCCAACCCACATCTCTCTCATCATATAGCAGGCAGCAATGTAGTGGTCTGCCAACCCACATCTCTCTCATCATATAGCAGGCAGTAATGTAGTGGTCTGCCAACCCACATCTCTCTCATCTCCCTCATCATATAGCAGGCAGTAACGTAGTGGTCTGCCAACCCACATCTCTCTCATCTCTCTCATCATATAGCAGGCAGTAATGTAGTGGTCTGCCAACCCACATCTCTCTCATCATATAGCAGGCAGTAATGTAGTGGTCTGCCAACCCACATCTCTCTCATCATATAGCAGGCAGTAATGTAGTGGTCTGCCAACCCACATCTCTCTCAGCTCTCTCATCATATAGCAGGCAGTAATGTAGTGGTCTGCCAACCCACATCTCTCTCATCTCTCTCATCATATAGCAGGCAGCAATGTAGTGGTCTGCCAACCCACATCTCTCTCATCATATAGCAGGCAGCAATGTAGTGGTCTGCCAACCCACATCTCTCTCATCTCTCTCATCATATAGCAGGCAGTAATGTAGTGGTCTGCCAACCCACATCTCTCTCATCATATAGCAGGCAGTAATGTAGTGGTCTGCCAACCCACATCTCTCATCATATAGCAGGCAGCAATGTAGTGGTCTGCCAACCCACATCTCTCTCATCTCTCTCATCATATAGCAGGCAGTAATGTAGTGGTCTGCCAACCCACATCTCTCTCATCATATAGCAGGTAGTAATGTAGTGGTCTGCCAACCCACATCTCTCTCATCATATAGCAGACAGTAATGTAGTGGTCTGCCAACCCACATCTCTCTCATCATATAGCAGGCAGCAATGTAGTGGTCTGCCAACCCACATCTCTCTCATCTCTCTCATCATATAGCAGGCAGTAATGTAGTGGTCTGCCAACCCACATCTCTCTCATCTGCCAACCCACATCTCATCATATAGCAGGCAGTAATGTAGTGGTCTGCCAACCCACATCTCTCTCATCTCTCTCATCATATAGCAGACAGTAATGTAGTGGTCTGCCAACCCACATCTCTCTCATCTCTCTCATCATATAGCAGACAGTAATGTAGTGGTCTGCCAACCCACATCTCTCTCATCTCTCTCATCATATAGCAGGCAGCAATGTAGTGGTCTGCCAACCCACATCTCTCTCATCATATAGCAGGCAGTAATGTAGTGGTCTGCCAACCCACATCTCTCTCATCGTATAGCAGGCAGCAATGTAGTGGTCTGCCAACCCTCACCTCTCTCATCTCTCTCATCATATAGCAGGCAGTAATGTAGTGGTCTGCCAACCCACATCTCTCTCATCATATAGCAGACAGTAACGTAGTGGTCTGCCAACCCACATCTCTCTCATCATATAGCAGGCAGCAATATAGTGGTCTGCCAACCCACATCTCTCTCATCTCTCTCATCATATAGCAGGCAGCAATGTAGTGGTCTGCCAACCCACATCTCTCTCATCTCTCTCATCATATAGCAGGCAGCAATGTAGTGGTCTGCCAACCCACATCTCTCTCATCTCTCTCATCATATAGCAGGCAGCAATGTAGTGGTCTGCCAACCCACATCTCTCTCATCATATAGCAGACAGTAATGTAGTGGTCTGCCAACCCACATCTCTCTCATCATATAGCAGGCAGTAATGTAGTGGTCTGCCAACCCACATCTCTCTCATCATATAGCAGGCAGCAATGTAGTGGTCTGCCAACCCACATCTCTCTCATCATATAGCAGGCAGTAATGTAGTGGTCTGCCAACCCACATCTCTCTCATCATATAGCAGGCAGTAATGTAGTGGTCTGCCAACCCACATCTCTCTCATCATATAGCAGGCAGCAATGTAGTGGTCTGCCAACCCACATCTCTCTCATCATATAGCAGGCAGTAATGTAGTGGTCTGCCAACCCACATCTCTCTCATCATATAGCAGGCAGTAATGTAGTGGTCTGCCAACCCACATCTCTCTCATCTCTCTCATCATATAGCAGGCAGTAATGTAGTGGTCTGCCAACCCACATCTCTCTCATCTCTCTCATCATATAGCAGGCAGTAATGTAGTGGTCTGCCAACCCACATCTCTCTCATCTCTCTCATCATATAGCAGGCAGTAATGTAGTGGTCTGCCAACCCACATCTCTCTCATCATATAGCAGGCAGTAATGTAGTGGTCTGCCAACCCACATCTCTCTCATCTCTCTCATCATATAGCAGGCAGTAATGTAGTGGTCTGCCAACCCACATCTCTCTCATCTCTCTCATCATATAGCAGGCAGCAATGTAGTGGTCTGCCAACCCACATCTCTCTCATCATATAGCAGGCAGTAATGTAGTGGTCTGCCAACCCACATCTCTCTCATCATATAGCAGGCAGTAATGTAGTGGTCTGCCAACCCACATAATGTAGTGGTCTGCCAACCCACATCTCTCTCATCATATAGCAGGCAGTAATGTAGTGGTCTGCCAACCCACATCTCTCTCATCATATAGCAGGCAGTAATGTAGTGGTCTGCCAACCCACATCTCTCTCATCATATAGCAGGCAGTAATGTAGTGGTCTGCCAACCCACATCTCTCTCATCATATAGCAGGCAGTAATGTAGTGGTCTGCCAACCCACATCTCTCTCATCATATAGCAGGCAGTAATGTAGTGGTCTGCCAACCCACATCTCTCTCATCATATAGCAGGCAGTAATGTAGTGGTCTGCCAACCCACATCTCTCTCATCATATAGCAGGCAGCAATGTAGTGGTCTGCCAACCCACATCTCTCTCATCATATAGCAGGTAGTAATGTAGTGGTCTGCCAACCCACATCTCTCTCATCATATAGCAGGCAGTAATGTAGTGGTCTGCCAACCCACATCTCTCTCATCATATAGCAGGCAGTAATGTAGTGGTCTGCCAACCCACATCTCTCACATCTCTCTCATCATATAGCAGGCAGCAATGTAGTGGTCTGCCAACCCACATCTCTCTCATCATATAGCAGGTAGTAATGTAGTGGTCTGCCAACCCACATCTCTCTCATCATATAGCAGGCAGTAATGTAGTGGTCCCACATCTCAACCCAGGCAGTAATGTACATCTCTCTCATCATATAGCAGGCAGTAATGTAGTGGTCTGCCAACCCACATCTCTCTCATCATATAGCAGGCAGTAATGTAGTGGTCTGCCAACCCACATCTCTCTCATCTCCCTCATCGGCAGTAATATTGTTTATACATTACAGAAGACTGAAATATAACAAACAACTGTTTGACATAGAAACACCAGATTTTCATCAAGTAAAAAAAAAAAACATGTTTATGAAATTATGAAAAATATGAATAAAATTCCACCCATGAGGCTTTTGGTAATTGACTGCAGGACAGCGCCTCATACAGACCCAAAGCTATCTCATTCTGAGCTTCTAGTTCCACTACATTCTCTCTCTGATGGCCATCTCATTCTGAGCTTCTAGTTCCACTACATTCTCTCTCTCTCTCTCTCTGATGACCATCTCATTCTGAGCTTCTAGTTCCACTACATTCTTTCTCTCTCTCTCTCTCTCTCCATCTCATGACCATCCACTCATTCTGACCATCTCATTCTGAGCTTCTAGTTCCACTACATTCTCTCTCTCTCTCTCTCTCTGATGACCATCTCATTCTGAGCTTCTAGTTCCACTACATTCTCTCTCTCTCTCTCTCTGATGACCATCTCATTCTGAGCTTCTAGTTCCACTACATTCTCTCTCTCTCTCTGATGACCATCTCATTCTGAGCTTCTAGTTCCACTACATTCTCTCTCTCTCTCTCTCTCTGATGACCATCTCATTCTGAGCTTCTAGTTCCACTACATTCTCTCTCTGATGACCATCTCATTCTGAGCTTCTAGTTCCACTACATTCTCTCTCTCTCTCTCTCTCTGATGACCATCTCATTCTGAGCTTCTAGTTCCACTACATTCTCTCTCTCTCTCTCTCTCTCTCTGATGACCATCTCATCCTGAGCTTCTAGTTCCACTACATTCTCTCTCTCTGATGGCCAATCTAATAGGTCTGCTAATCACTGACTGACTCTCATGCTTTCAGAAACATTTGCATTACATTACGGGAGGTTTCATTCCTGTGGTCTGGGGGGGCTCAGAGGCAGCTGGCTGGCTGAAGATATTTCTGTAATTACACAACACAGGACCAGAAACCTTTCACTTCCAACTGAGAGTTAGGGTGAGAGAGAAGGGGGAGCAAGAGAGAGAGAGGGGGAGCAAGAGAGAGAGAGGGGAGCAAGAGAGAGAGAGAGGGGGTGAGAGAGCGAGAGAGGGGGTGAGAGTGAGAGAGCGAGAGAGGGGGTGAGAGTGAGAGAGAGGGGGGGTGAGAGTGAGAGAGAGCAGGGGGGAGGGGTGAGAGTGAGGGTGAGAGAGTGAGAGACTTAAGATGAAACGGTTGGATTTGGAGGTTAGAGTATCTTCCTGCCAAGTTAACTTCTTGGTTCCTTTGTTACAAGGCTGTTAAAAGTTAAATGGGCCACATTGCAGCCAACCAGGAGGCTTTGGCCTCTGTCCTTCTGCACATAGCCGAAATAAACACCATTCCCAGCGGTGTTGTCCTCAGACCAGGACAATCAGGAAGGATTTCACAACGGAATGTGTGTGAGGTCCCCTTTAACCTGGAGTGGACTACCGTCAACCAGGACCCATAGGAACTAGGGGACCATTAACCAGGACCCATAGGAACTAGGGGACCGTCAACCAGGACCCATAGGAACTAGGGGACCGTTAACCAGGACCCATAGGAACTAGGGGACCATTAACCAGGACCCATAGGAACTAGGGGACCATTAACCAGGACCCATAGGAACTAGGGGACCATTAACCAGGACCCATAGGAACTAGGGGACCGTCAACCAGGACCCATAGGAACTAGGGGACCGTCAACCAGGACCCATAGGAACTAGGGGACCATTAACCAGGACCCATAGGAACTAGGGGACCATTAACCAGGACCCATAGGAACTAGGGGACCATTAACCAGGACCCATAGGAACTAGGGGACCATTAACCAGGACCCATAGGAACTAGGGGACCATTAACCAGGACCCATAGGAACTAGGGGACCATTAACCAGGACCCATAGGAACTAGGGGACCATTAACCAGGACCCATAGGAACTAGGGGACCATTAACCAGGACCCATAGGAACTAGGGGACCATTAACCAGGACCCATAGGAACTAGGGGACCATTAACCAGGACCCATAGGAACTAGGGGACCATTAACCAGGACACATAGGAACTAGGGGACCATTAACCAGGACACATAGGAACTAGGGGACCATTAACCAGGACCCATAGGAACTAGGGGACCATTAACCAGGACCCATAGGAACTAGGGGACCATTAACCAGGACCCATAGGAACTAGGGGACCATTAACCAGGACCCATAGGAACTAGGGGACCATTAACCAGGACCCATAGGAACTAGGGGACCATTAACCAGGACCCATAGGAACTAGGGGACCATTAACCAGGACCCATAGGAACTAGGAGACCATTAACCAGGACCCATAGGGACCATTAACCAGGACCCATAGGGACCATTAACCAGGACCCATAGGGACCATTAACCAGGACCCATAGGAACTAGGGGACCATCAACCAGGACACATAGGGACCATTAATAGAACCCTGGATGGTATTACTGTCAACCAGGACCTATAGGGACTAGGGGACCATTAATAGAACCCTGGATGGTATTACTGTCAACCAGGACACATAGGAACCATTAATGGAACCCTGGATGGTATTACTGTCAACCAGGACCCATAGGGACCATTAATAGAACCCTGGATGGTATTACCGTCAACCAGGACCCATAGGGACCATTAATAGAACCCTGGATGGTATTACCGTCAACCAGGACCCATAGGGACCATTAATGGAACCCTGGATGGTATTACTGTCAACCAGGACCCATAGGGACCATTAATAGAACCCTGGATGGTATTACCGTCAACCAGGACCCATAGAAACCATTAATGGAACCCTGGCTGGTATTACCGTCAACCAGGACCCATAGAAACCATTAATGGAACCCTGGATGGTATTACCGTCAACCAGGACCCATAGGAACCATTAATGGAACCCTGAATGGTATTACTGTCAACCAGGACCCATAGGGACTAGGGGACCATTAATAAAACCCTGGATGGTATTACTGTCAACCAGGACCCATAGGGACCATTAATAGAACCCTGGATGGTATTACTGTCAACCAGGACACATAGGGACCATTAACCAGGACCCATAGGGACCATTAATAGAACCCTGGATGGTATTACTGTCAACCACGACCCATAGGAACCATTAATAGAACCCTGGATGGTATTACCATCAACCAGGACACATATGGACTAGGGGACCATTAATAGAACCCTGGATGGTATTACTGTCAACCAGGACACATAGGGACCATTAATAGAACCCTGTATGGTATTACTCTCAACCAGGACACATAGGAACCATTAATAGAACCCTGGATGGTATTACTGTCAACCAGGACACATAGGGACCATTAATAGAACCCTGGATGGTATTACTGTCAACCAGGACACATAGGGACCATTAATAGAACCCTGTATGGTATTACTCTCAACCAGGACACATAGAAACCATTAATAGAACCCTGTATGGTATTACTGTCAACCAGGACACATAGGAACCATTCTGGGATGCAGATTTTGCCACTTAAATGTGTTAGAGAGCCTGAAGAAGTTTGATCAACAAGTCAAACTATTCCACAGAATAAACACAATGGTGTGTGTGTGTGTGTGTGTGTGTGTGTGTATTCATGCGTCTGCGTTTTAACACTGTACCCACCTGCATGGTTAGCCTCGTCTCTCTGTGGGAGCTGGTCAGCTGGCTGTGGTGAGAGTGAGTGTGTGTGTGTGTGTGTGTGTGTGTGTGTGTGTGTGTGTGTGTGTATTCATGCGTTTTAACACTGTACCCACCTGCATGGTTAGCCTCGTCTCTCTGTGGGAGCTGGTCAGCTGGCTGTGGTGAGAGTGTGTGTGTGTGTGTGTGTGTGTGTGTGTGTGTGTATTCATGTGTTTTAACACTGTACCCACCTGCATGGTTAGCCTCGTCTCTCTGTGGGAGCTGGTCAGCTGGCTGTGGTGAGAGTGTGTGTGGGAGGAGTGTCCAGAGGCAGGGCCTGACTGATCCCAGTAATCCTTATCCATCATCTCCTCCAGAAGATCCATGAGTTCCTCTTCCTGTCTGGGGCTGGGACCAGGGTTAGGACTGGGGCTGAGACCAGGGTTAGGACTGGGGCTGAGACCAGGGTTAGGACTGGGGCTGAGACCAGGGTTAGGACTGGGGCTGAGACCAGGGTTAGGACTGGGGCTGAGACCAGGGTTAGGACTGGGGCTGGGACCAGGGTTAGGACTGGGGCTGGGACCAGGGTTAGGACTGGGGCTGAGACCAGAGTTAGGACTGAGACCAGGGTTAGGACTGGGGCTGAGACCAGGGTTAGGACTGGGGCTGAGACCAGGGTTAGGACTGGGGCTGAGACCAGGGTTAGGGCTGAGGTTGGGACCAGGGTCAGGGCTGAGGCTGGGTCCAGCGTTAGGGCTGGACTCAGTGGGTTGGGTATGGTTCTGGTACCGCTGGCTCCAGGCAGTGTTCTCGTAGCTCTTCAGGATCCTCTCCACAGCTCCGTAATTAGACCTGGAGTCAGATGGACGTAACGCAGCCAGAGTCAGGGGCTTCCAGGGCTGGTCGCTCATTACACCACGGAGTCCTGACCCCACAGGCACATGGAGTCCTGACCCCCCAGGCACATGGAGTCCTGACCCCCCAGGCACATGGAGTCCTGACCCCCCAGATCCAGCTTTAAGGATGTCCTGCGTTGTGGTTGGGCGACTCCCAGGTTGCCCCACCTGCCTCGGCCTGAGGTTTGTAGGAGGCTGGGGCGCTGGGCATGACTTAACGGAATGAGGCCTCGCTCCTTGGGCCTTGATGTCCCTCTTCGGACTGGCACTCACCTCTGGTCCTGGAGCCGTGTGTGTAGTCTGGGCAGGCTGCTTGTATTCACTAGAGATGGACCTGTGCAGTGTGGGCTTAGATAGGCTGTTGGGGTGAAAGGTCAGAGGGCAGGGGGGTCCAAGGTCCTGACGGTGACCCCTGGATGAGGGCTTAGATAGGCTGTTGGGGGGTCCAGCTTTGTGTTTGACCTCAGGGCAGCGTGTTGCCGGGTTAGAAGGCATGTTCCTAAACGCAACTTCTGGGCGTTGGGGTGAAAGGTCAGAGGTGGCAGGGGGGTCAAAGGTCCTGACGGTGACCCCTGGATGAGGGTCAGATGGGGGCAGGGCCTGGCTCAGTTTGATCCCTGAACTCAGCTTCTGAGCTGTGATGTCACAGATCACCTCCTTCTGTCTGACCTCTGTGGCGTGCCGTGGCGGGAGGTCAAAGTTCGTCTCCCTGGTGACCCCGTGTGTGACCTCGCCACATACCGTCGTACCGTCTGGTACGCCCCTTTTAGAGACACCCGCTGATGTAAAACTGTCCTCTACATCATCGTCCTCCATCCCTCGACCCATCTCAGCCTGGAAGAGAGTCCTGTTAAACTCAGCAGTGGCCTGTTCCAGCATCATATTCCTACTGTGGCCTGGAGGGTTGGAGCCTGGAGGGTTGGAGCCTGGAGGGTTGGAGTCTGGAGGGTTGGAGTCTGGAGGGTTGGAGTCTGGAGGGTTGGAGCCTGGAGGGTTGGAGCCTGGAGGGTTGGAGCCTGGAGGGGGTAACTCTAAGGTAAGGTCAAGACAGATGTGTGAAACTGCTAGGTCTTTGTTTCCAGGTTGTACATGACTCTCTCTCTCAGGGCTTCTAGGACTTCTAGGTTTCTCAACGGGCCTGTAGTCGTGGATCAAGTCCTTCCCAGCAGCACTCACTATGTTGACTTCAGACAGGCTCTTCTGGACAGGCACGTAGGTGGACGACTTGCTGCTGCCGAAGGACCAGCGGTTGTGGCAACAGCCCACGTTGCAATGGGAGTTAACGGGAACAGCGCAGGTGGTAAACCCCGCCTTCGTCAGAACTTTCCCCTCGTTCTCCTGCAGCATCGCCTCGAACTTCCTCACTATCGATGGGCTGCTGCTGCACTTCCTGTCTAACAGGAGACAGGGGCTGTGGCACTTCCTGCCTGAGCCACTGAGGGATTCTGGGACGTGTAGTTGTAGTTCAGGGGAGGGGCTGGCGAGGTACCATGATGTTGTCCGAGGAGGGATAGGAGGAGGAACCAGCAGAGGGGGGAGCGGAGGTGCTTCTCTCTCCCTCTCAGAGGGCTTGGATGTGGGGTCCTTGAGGAGACTGGGGCCCCTGGT
The DNA here is from genome assembly GCF_034236695.1 of Oncorhynchus nerka. Lineage (NCBI taxonomy): Eukaryota > Metazoa > Chordata > Actinopteri > Salmoniformes > Salmonidae > Oncorhynchus > Oncorhynchus nerka. The sequence continues at coordinate 5,700,814 of NC_088409.1, read as the reverse complement.
GGGGTCCTTGAGGTGACTGGGGCCCCTGGCGGGGTCCTTGAGGTGACTGGGGCCCCTGGTGGGCTCCTTGAGGTGACTGGGGCCCCTGGTGGGCTCCTTGAGGTGACTGGGGCCCCTGTCGGGGTCCTTGAATTGACTGGGGCCCCTGGTGGGGTCCTTCCTGATGGACAGCCAGTTCTCCTCTTCCAGGGCCCTGAGGTCAGCTACCAGCTGCGTCAGGTTGAAGGCAGGGTCCTCCATTCTCTCTCTGGTCGTAACATGATCCACCTCGGGGAAATACGAGGACTCGGTTCGACCCCTTAAGGCAGAGAGGGAATCAAAACACAGTGAGCATTTAAGCTATTTCAAACAATTCCACTCTAGGAGAGATCAAGCAGAATGGGCTCACAAAGCCAAACAAACAGCCCAGGTATTTGAAACAGTGACTCCTAGAGCAGAGGACGGAACAGAGAGAGAGGAAGTTCAAACTGTTACGAAGCCCAGCAAACAGCCCAGGTATTTGAAACAGTGACTCCTAGAGCAGAGGACGGAACAGAGAGAGAGGAAGTTCAAACTGTTACGAAGCACAGCCAGCATCCCAGGATTCTCAGGTATTTCATATAATGACTGGTGGCTGCTAAGGCAAATGGAGCAGACCAAGCATGCCTGGTATTTGAACCAGTGGTTCGTAATGCAACATTTAGTTCTGGATGCAGGGTTTAAAAAGCACAGGGTGTATCCCAGGTATTTAACACAGAGAAGGGGTTAGATCCAGTCAAGTGCCATGGTGTTCCCAGCCGAGTACTGGTTAGATCCAGCCAAGTGCCATGGGGCTCCCAGCCGAGTACTGGTTAGATCCAGTCAAGTGCCATGGGGCTCCCAGCCGAGTACTGGTTAGATCCAGTCAAGTGCCATGGTGCTCCCAGCCGAGTACTGGTTAGATCCAGCCAAGTGCCATGGGGCTCCCAGCCGAGGACTGGTTAGATCCAGTCAAGTGCCATGGGGCTCCCAGCCGAGGACTGGTTAGATCCAGTCAAGTGCCATGGGGCTCCCAGCCGAGTACTGGTTAGATCCAGCCAAGTGCCATGGTGCTCTCAGCCGAGTACTGGTTAGATCCAACCAAGTGCCAAGGTGCTCCCAGCCGAGTACTGGTTAGATCCAGCCATGTGCCATGGGGCTCCCAGCCGAAGACTGGTTAGATCCAGCCAAGTGCCATGGGGCTCCCAGCCGAGTACTGGTTATATCCAGTCAAGTGCCATGGGGCTCCCAGCCGAGGACTGGTTAGATCCAGCCAAGTGCCATGGGGCTCCCAGCCGAGTACTGGTTAGATCCAGCCATGTGCCATGGGGCTCCCAGCCGAGGACTGGTTAGATCCAGCCAAGTGCCATGGGGCTCCCAGCCGAGTACTGGTTAGATCCAGCCAAGTGCCATGGTGCTCTCAGCCGAGTACTGGTTAGATCCAGCCAAGTGCCATGGTGCTCCCAGCCGAGTACTGGTTAGATCCAGCCAAGTGCCATGGGGCTCCCAGCCGAGTACTGGTTAGATCCAGCCATGTGCCATGGGGCTCCCAGCCGAGGACTGGTTAGATCCAGCCATCGGTAGACAGTGACTGTATCCCAAACGGAACCCTATTCCCTACATAGAGCCCTATGGCACTTGGCTGGATCTAACCAGTACTCGGCCCTATGGGCCATGGTCAAAAGTAGTGCACTATACAGGGAACAGTTTGTTGATATAGTCTTACCTCTTGTCCCCTCCGGACTTCCTGCTGATCTCATCCTGGTAGCTACACAGCTCTTCACTCACACAGGCTATCTCCTTCAGGGCCTAGAGAGAGGAGAGAGGGAGACAGAAGGAGAGAGAGGAGGGAGAGAGAGAGAAGGAGAGAGAGAGAGGGAGACAGAAGGAGAGAGAGGAGGGAGAGAGAGGAGAGAGGGAGACAGAAGGAGAGAGAGGAGAGAGGGAGACAGAAGGAGAGAGAGGAGAGAGGGAGAGAGAGGAGAGAGGGAGACAGACGGAGAGAGAGGAGGAAGAGAGAGAGAAGGAGAGAGAGAGAAGGAGAGAGGGAGACAGAAAGAGAGAGAGGAGGGAGGGAGAGAGGAGGGAGGGCGAGAGCGAGGATGGAGGGAGGGCGAGAGCGAGGATGGAGGGAGGGAGGGAGAGAGAGGAGGAGGGAGGAAGGGAGAGAGCGGGAAGAGAGAGAGAAGGAGAGAGAGAGTAGAGGAGGGAGGGAGAGAGAGAGTAGAGGAGGGAGGGAGAGAGAGAGAAGGAGAGAGAGTAGAGAAGGGAGGGAGAGAAGGAGAAAGAGAGTAGAGGAGGGAGGGAGAGAGAAGGAGAGAGAGAGTAGAGGAGGGAGGGAGAGAGAAGGAAAGAGAGAGTAGAGGAGGGAGGGAGAGAGAAGGAGAGAGAGAGTAGAGGAGGGAGGGAGAGAGAAGGAGAGAGAGAGTAGAGGAGGGAGGGAGAGAGAAGGAGAGAGAAAGTAGAGGAGGGAGGGAGAGAGAAGGAAAGAGAGAGTAGAGGAGGGAGGGAGAGAGAAGGAGAGAGAGAGTAGAGGAGGGAGGGAGAGAGACGGAGAGAGAGAGTAGAGGAGGGAGGGAGAGAGAAGGAGAGAGGAGGGAGAGAGAGAGAGGAGAGAGGGAGACAGAAGGAGAGAGAGGAGGGAGGGCGAGAGGAGGGAGGGCGAGAGGAGGGAGGGCGAGAGCGAGGATGGAGGGAGGGAGGGCGAGAGCGAGGATGGAGGGAGGGAGGGAGAGAGAGGAGGAGGGAGGGAGGGAGAGAGAGGAGGAGGGAGGGAGGGAGAGAGCGGGAAGGGAGAGAGAAGGAGAGAGAGAGTAGAGGAGGGAGGGAGAGAGAGAGAGAAGGGAGGGAGAGAGAGAGAGAGAAGGAGAGAGAGTAGAGAAGGGAGGGAGAGAAGGAGAAAGAGAGTAGAGGAGGGAGGGAGAGAGAAGGAGAGAGAGAGTAGAGGAGGGAGGGAGAAGGTGAGAGAGAGTAGAGGAGGGAGGGAGAGAGAAGGAGAGAGGGAGAGAAAAGGAGAGAGGGAGAGAGAAGGAGAGAGGGAGAGAGAAGGAGAGAGGGAGAGAGGGAGAGAGAAGAGGAGGGAGGGAGAGAGAAGGAGAGAGAGAGTAGAGGAGGGAGGGAGAGAGAAGGAGAGAGGGAGAGAGAAGGAGAGAGAGAGTAGAGGAGGGAGGGAGAGAGAGAAGGAGAGAGAGAGTAGAGGAGAGAGGGAGGGCGAGAGAAGGAGAGAGAGAGTAGAGGAGGGAGGGCGAGAGGAGAGAGAGAGTAGAGGAGGGAGAGAGAGAGGAGAGAGAGAGTAGAGGAGGGAGAGAGAGAAAGGAGAGAGAGTAGAGGAGGGAGGGAGAGAGAAGGAGAGAGAGTAGAGGAGGGAGGGCGAGAGAAGGAGAGAGAGAGAGAGAGTAGAGGAGGGAGAGAGAGAGAAGGAGAGAGAGAGTAGAGGAGGGAGAGAGAGAGAAGGAGAGAGAGTAGAGGAGGGAGGGCGAGAGAAGGAGAGAGAGAGAGAGAGAGTAGAGGAGGGAGAGAGAGAGGAGAGAGAGAGTAGAGGAGGGAGAGAGAGAGAAGGAGAGAGAGAGTAGAGGAGGGAGGGAGAGATGTACATTACTAAAGACCAAAATAGACTTCAGAGGGTGGAGCCATAGACGACAGAACGTTGTGGTGACTCACGGCATTGAGGGCTGTAGTATTCTCCATCTTGTCACTCCATGTCCCGGAGCTCATCTCTGTGTTGTGGGTCACTCCTACACTAGATCCACCGTGGGAGGAGCGACGGACATTAACCACACCCCCTTTAGAGGGAGAGTCTCTGTCAACCCCTCGCAGGATGGCTTCCAGTTCCGCCATGTCCACTTCCTGGTTACCGACACAGTCGTCATAGTTACAGGGGTTTCCTCTGTCGCCACGGTGATCCGCCCGGTTTCTGTGGGCGGCGAAGTCGTCGTTGCCGTGACGACGGGGGTAGGAGCCGCGTTGGTCGATGGGCTCTGATTGGCTGCTGCTGCTCTGGGGGTCGGAAGTCGAGTTGTCGCTAAGCATGCTGGATCCTGTGCTGGTGGTATGTACGCTGACATGCAGGGCGACTTCCTCTGTAATCTCTCCGACAGGTTCTCTCATCTCCCCAGATACCTCACGCCTCACCTTCACCTCCTTGTACATCTAGGAAGAGAGAGTCATATCATTTAAATGACAGGGAAACAACGTGGATTCAACCAGTGTGTGGACAGTGGGAAATGACGACTAGAAACCACGTGGATTCAACCAGTGTGTGGACAGTGGGAAATGACGACTAGAAACCACGTGGATTCAACCAGTGTGTGCCCAGTGGGAAATTATGTAGAAACAACGTGGATTCAACCAGTGTGTGGACAGTGAGAAATGATGTAGAAATAACGTGGATTCAACCAGTGTGTGGACAGTGGGAAATGACGACTAGAAACAACGTGGATTCAACCAGTGTGTGGACAGTGGGAAATGACGACTAGAAAGAACGTGGATTCAACCAGTGTGTGGACAGTGGGAAATGACGACTAGAAACAACGTGGATTCAACCAGTGTGTGGACAGTGGGAAATGACGACTAGAAACAACGTGGATTCAACCAGTGTGTGAACAGTGGGAAATGACGACTAGAAACAACGTGGATTCAACCAGTGTGTGAACAGTGGGAAATGACGACTAGAAACAACGTGGATTCAACCAGTGTGTGAACAGTGGGAAATGACGACTAGAAACAACGTGGATTCAACCAGTGTGTGAACAGTGGGAAATGACGACTAGACACAAGGTGGATTCAACCAGTGTGTGCCCAGTAGGAAATGCTTTCACAGGTCTTGCCCACGATGCATTAGGGCAGAATCACAAAGTTTCACATCTGTAAGGCGTGAAGTAAAGTGTTACCACAGAAACAGAATCTCATTCTAGGTCTGTGAGTGTTAATATTATGTTTACGTTTTAAACTCTTCGATGTAAAAGTCCTGCGTAGTTCTGGTACCGGGTTTTTCCGACAGACATTTTCACGTTATAAATCGATCTGTGGGACACCGTAGATGAAAAAGACTAGCCCTGGTTACCACGGACACAGGAGTACGTCTCTAACCGCCTGTATGTCCCTCCCTCCTACCATTTCATTCGGTCTTCCGACTGTCCATCAAGTCCTGGCTGAAACCTTACTGGTTGAGCCACTAACAAGGCATACTCTACAGGTTAAAGTCATTTTATAAAATCGATTCTAGTATATTTTGAAAAAATATAAGTCATTTCAAGCCTTATTCATATACAGATTTGTTGAATAGGAAATAGGCTGTATAAAATACTGAAAATATTGTATCATATTTGTACTGTGTACTTGAGTTTGTGTCCTCAAGAAATGACGAGACCTCAGAAATTTATATCGACTTGTACCTTTCTTGGAGTACGTGGCATTACTAGATATTGTTTATGGCCCTCTCGTGATATAACGACTTGGAGTACGTGGCATTACTAGATATTGTTTATGGCCCTCTCGTGATATAACGACTTGGAGTACGTGGCATTACTAGATATTGTTTATGGCCCTCTCGTGATATAACGACTTGGAGTACGTGGCATTACTAGATATTGTTTATGGTCCTCTCGTGATATAACGACTTGGAGTACGTGGCATTACTAGATATTGTTTATGGCCCTCTCGTGATATAACGACTTTTGGTGCTAACGTAGATGACATTTTGGATGACATTTAGGTTACAGAAGTATGGAGTACACAGCCATAGAAATAAAGGCATTGAGGACCATACATAAAAACACATCTGGAAACCACGACAGAAACCACAACAACACAACTCACTCCTCAGGATACACACCCAGAGAAACACACAACTCACTCCTCAGGATACACACCCAGAGAAACACACAACTCACTCCTTAGGATACACACCCAGAGAAACACACAACTCACTCCTCAGGATACACACCCAGAGAAACACACAACTCACTCCTCAGGATACACACCCAGAGAAACACACAACTCACTCCTCAGGATACACACCCAGAGAAACACACAACTCACTCCTCAGGATACACACCCAGAGAAACACACAACTCACTCCTCAGGATACACACCCAGAGAAACACACAACTCACTCCTCAGGATACACCCAGAGAAAAACACAACTCACTCCTTAGGATACACACCCAGAGAAACACACAACTCACTCCTCAGGATACACCCAGAGAAAAACACAACTCACTCCTCAGGATACACACCCAGAGAAACACACAACTCACTCCTCAGGATACACCCAGAGAAAAACACAACTCACTCCTCAGGATACGCACTCAGAGAAACACACAACTCAGGATACAGTCTCCTCAGGATACACACCCAGAGAAACACACAACTCACTCCTCAGGATACACAGAGAAACCCAGAGAAACACACAACTCACTCCTCAGGATCACTCCTCAGGATACACACTCAGAGAAACACACAACTCACTCCTCAGGATACACACCCAGAGAAACACACAACTCACTCCTCAGGATACACACCCAGAGAAAAACACAACTCACTCCTCAGGATACGCACTCAGAGAAACACACAACTCACTCCTCAGGATACACACCCAGAGAAAAACACAACTGACCACAGACTGAGAGTGCTAAACTGAACGAATGACCTTTCCCCTCCTACCACCCCCCAATCTGGAGAAATATTTCAGAATGGATGCCTCCCAAATGGCACTCTGTTCCCTCTGCCTCTCCGTGTCTGTGCCTCTCTGTCTCTCTGTGTCTCTGCCTCTCTGTGTCTGTCTCTCTGTGTCTCTCTGCCTCTCCGTGTCTGTGCCTCTCTGTCTCTCTGTGTCTCTGTCTCTCTGTAGTGAGGTGAGGACTATGCTGTGGTCAACATGTCTCTCTGTAGTGAGGTGAGGACTATGCTGTGGTCAACATGTCTCTCTGTAGTGAGGTGAGGACTATGCTGTGGTCAACATGTCTCTCTGTAGTGAGGTGAGGACTATGCTGTGGTCAACATGTCTCTCTGTAGTGAGGTGAGGACTATGTTGTGGTAGACATGTCTCTCTGTAGTGAGGTGAGGACTATGCTGTGGTCAACATGTCTCTCTGTAGTGAGATGAGGACTATGCTGTGGTAAACATGTCTCTCTGTCTCTCTGTAGTGAGATGAGGACTATGCTGTGGTCAACATGTCTCTCTGTAGTGAGGTGAGGACTATGCTGTGGTCAACATGTCTCTCTGTCTCTCTGTAGTGAGGTGAGGACTATGCTGTGGTAAACATGTCTCTCTGTAGTGAGGTGAGGACTATGCTGTGGTAAACATGTCTCTCTGTCTATGCTGTTTTTCTCTGTAGTGAGGTGAGGACTTGCTGTTCAACATGTCTCTCTGTAGTGAGGTGAAATGCTGTGCCAACATGTCTCTCTGTAGTGAGGTGAGGATTGTTCAACATGTCTCTCTGTATTTCTCTTCTCATTAGGAGGTGAACTATGCTGTGGTCAACATGTCTCTCTGTCTCTCTGTAGTGAGGTGAGGACTATGCTGTGGTCAGCATGTCTCTCTGTAGTGAGGTGAGGACTATGCTGTGGTCAGCATGTCTCTCTGTAGTGAGGTCCCTATGCTGTGGTAAACATGTCTCTCTGCTCTCTGTAGTGAGGTGAGGACTATGCTGTGGTCAACATGTCTCTCTGTAGTGAGGTGAGGACTATGCTGTGGTCAACATGTCTCTCTGTAGTGAGGTCCCTATGCTGTGGTAAACATGTCTCTCTGTAGTGAGGTCCCTATGCTGTCCTCAGCATGTCTCTCTGTAGTGAGGTGAGGACTATGCTGTGGTCAACATGTCTCTCTGTAGCCTCCCTGAGGACTATGCTGTGGTCAACATGTCCTAGTGGTCAACATGTCTCTCTCTCTGTAGTGAGGTGAGGACTATGCTGTGGTCAACATGTCTCTCTGTAGTGAGATGAGGACTATGCTGTGGTCAACATGTCTCTCTGTCTCTCTGTTGAGGACTATGCTGTGGTCAACATGTCTCTCTGTAGTGAGGTCCTATGCTGTGGTAAACATGTCTCTCTGTCTCTCTGTAGTGAGGTGAGGACTATGCTGTGGTCAACATGTCTCTCTGTAGTGAGGTCAGGACTATGCTGTGGTAAACATGTCTCTCTGTCTCTCTGTAGTGAGGTGAGGACTATGCTGTGGTAAACATGTCTCTCTGTCTCTCTGTAGTGAGGTGAGGACTATGCTGTGGTCAACATGTCTCTCTGTAGTGAGGTCAGGACTATGCTGTGGTCAACATGTCTCTCTGTAGTGAGGTGAGGACTATGCTGTGGTCAACATGTCTCTCTGTAGTGAGGTGAGGACTATGCTGTGGTCAACATGTCTCTCTGTAGTGAGGACTATGCTGTGGTCAACATGTCTCTCTGTAGTGAGGACTATGCTGTGGTCAACATGTCTCTCTGTCTCTCTGTAGTGAGGACTATGCTGTGGTCAACATGTCTCTCTGTAGTGAGGACTATGCTGTGGTCAACATGTCTCTCTGTAGTGAGGACTATGCTGTGGTCAACATGTCTCTCTGTAGTGAGGACTATGCTGTGGTCAACATGTCTCTCTGTAGTGAGGTGAGGACTATGCTGTGGTCAACATGTCTCTCTGTCTCTCTGTAGTGAGGTCAGGACTATGCTGTGGTCAACATGTCTCTCTGTCTCTCTGTAGTGAGGTCAGGACTATGCTGTGGTCAACATGTCTCTCTGTCTCTCTGTAGTGAGGTGAGGACTATGCTGTGGTCAACATGTCTCTCTGTAGTGAGGTGAGGACTATGCTGTGGTAAACATGTCTCTCTGTAGTGAGGTGAGGACTATGCTGTGGTCAACATGTCTCTCTGTAGTGAGGACTATGCTGTGGTAAACATGTCTCTCTGTAGTGAGGTCAGGACTATGCTGTGGTCAACATGTCTCTCTGTAGTGAGGTGAGGACTATGCTGTGGTAAACATGTCTCTCTGTAGTGAGGTGAGGACTATGCTGTGGTAAACATGTCTCTCTGTCTCTCTGTAGTGAGGTGAGGACTATGCTGTGGTCAACATGTCTCTCTGTAGTGAGGTGAGGACTATGCTGTGGTAAACATGTCTCTCTGTCTCTCTGTAGTGAGGTGAGGACTATGCTGTGGTCAACATGTCTCTCTGTAGTGAGGTGAGGACTATGCTGTGGTCAACATGTCTCTCTGTCTCTCTGTAGTGAGGTCAGGACTATGCTGTGGTCAACATGTCTCTCTGTCTCTCTGTAGTGAGGTGAGGACTATGCTGTGGTCAACATGTCTCTCTGTAGTGAGGTAAGGACTATGCTGTGGTAAACATGTCTCTCTGTCTCTCTGTAGTGAGGTGAGGACTATGCTGTGGTCAACATGTCTCTCTGTCTCTCTGTAGTGAGGTGAGGACTATGCTGTGGTCAACATGTCTCTCTGTAGTGAGGTAAGGACTATGCTGTGGTCAACATGTCTCTCTGTAGTGAGGTGAGGACTATGCTGTGGTAAACATGTCTCTCTGTAGTGAGGTGAGGACTATGCTGTGGTCAACATGTCTCTCTGTCTCTCTGTAGTGAGGTGAGGACTATGCTGTGGTCAACATGTCTCTCTGTCTCTCTGTAGTGAGATGAGGACTATGCTGTGGTCAACATGTCTCTCTGTAGTGAGGTGAGGACTATGCTGTGGTCAACATGTCTCTCTGTCTCTCTGTAGTGAGGTGAGGACTATGCTGTGGTCAACATGTCTCTCTGTCTCTCTGTAGTGAGATGAGGACTATGCTGTGGTCAACATGTCTCTCTGTAGTGAGGTGAGGACTATGCTGTGGTCAACATGTCTCTCTGTAGTGAGATGAGGACTATGCTGTGGTCAACATGTCTCTCTGTAGTGAGGTAAGGACTATGCTGTGGTCAACATGTCTCTCTGTAGTGAGGTGAGGACTATGCTGTGGTCAACATGTCTCTCTGTAGTGAGGTGAGGACTATGCTGTGGTCAACATGTCTCTCTGTAGTGAGATGAGGACTATGCTGTGGTAAACATGTCTCTCTGTAGTGAGATGAGGACTATGCTGTGGTCAACATGTCTCTCTGTAGTGAGATGAGGACTATGCTGTGGTAAACATGTCTCTCTGTAGTGAGATGAGGACTATGCTGTGGTCAACATGTCTCTCTGTAGTGAGGTGAGGACTATGCTGTGGTCAACATGTCTCTCTGTAGTGAGGTGAGGACTATGCTGTGGTAAACATGTCTCTCTGTAGTGAGGTGAGGACTATGCTGTGGTCAACATGTCTCTCTGTAGTGAGGTGAGGACTATGCTGTGGTCAACATGTCTCTCTGTAGTGAGGTGAGGACTATGCTGTGGTCAACATGTCTCTCTGTAGTGAGGTGAGGACTATGCTGTGGTAAACATGTCTCTCTGTAGTGAGGTGAGGACTATGCTGTGGTCAACATGTCTCTCTGTAGTGAGGTGAGGACTATGCTGTGGTCAACATGTCTCTCTGTAGTGAGGTGAGGACTATGCTGTGGTCAACATGTCTCTCTGTAGTGAGGTGAGGACTATGCTGTGGTCAACATGTCTCTCTGTAGTGAGATGAGGACTATGCTGTGGTCAACATGTCTCTTTGTCTCTCTGTAGTGAGGTGAGGACTATGCTGTGGTCAACATGTCTCTCTGTAGTGAGGTGAGGACTATGCTGTGGTAAACATGTCTCTCTGATCCACATGTTGGTTCAAAGCAGATTGTTCCTTTTGTATTTCTCTTCTCATTAGGAAGCTAATCTCCTAGCCTCCCCTCTCCTAGCCTCTCCTAGCCTCCCCTAGCCTCTCCTCTCCTAGCCTCTCCTAGCCTCCCCTAGCCTCCCCTCTCCTAGCCTCTCTTAGCCTCCCCTAGCCTCCCCTCTCCTAGCCTCTCCTAGCCTCCCCTCTCCTAGCCTCTCCTAGCCTCTCCTAGCCTCCCCTAGCCTCTCCTCTCCTAGCCTCTCCTAGCCTCTCCTAGCCTCCCCTAGCCTCTCCTCTCCTAGCCTCCCCTAGCCTCTCCTAGCCTCTCCTAGCCTCCCCTAGCCTCCCCTAGCCTCTCCTCTCCTAGCCTCTCCTAGCCTCTCCTCTCCTAGCCTCTCCTAGCCTCCCCTAGCCTCTCCTAGTCTGTCCTAGCCTCCCCTAGCCTCCCCTAGCGTCTCCTAGCCTCTCCTAGCCTCTCCTAGCTTCCCCTAGCCTCTCCTAGCCTCCCCTAGCCTCCCCTAGCTACCCACTGCCTTCTCATCTCCTTCCCTTTCTCCACCTCTCCTCCCACCTCTCTCCTCCCACCTCTCCTCCCCCTCTCCTCCCACCTCTCCTCCCACCTCTCTCCTCCCCCTCTCCAGCCACCTCTCTCCTCCCTCCTCTCAAGAACCTCTCTCCAACCTCCTCTCTCCTCTCCTCCCACCTCTCTCCTCCCAGACTCCAGCCTCCCACGTCTCTCCAACCCCTCTCTCCTTCCCTTTCTCCACCAAGAAGGTCCCCCTCTCAGCTTCCCTTTCTCCACCTCAACTCCCCCTCTCTCTCTCTCAGAAAAGGTAGAGACCCACCTCTCCTCCCCCTCAACTCCTTCCCTTTCTCCACCTCTCCTCCCCCTCTCACTCTCCTCCCAGCAAGAAGGTCTCCACCTCTCCCACCTCTCTCCTCCCCCTCAACTCCCACCTCTCTCCTCCCACCTCTCCTCCCCCTCTCAAGCCCAGGTAGAGACTTCCCAGCAAGAAGGTAGAGACCCCTCTCCTCCCACCTCTCAGAGACAACAGCCCCTCTCTCCTTCCCTTTCTCCACCTCAACTCCCACAAGAAGGTCCCCTCAACTCCCCTCTCTCCTCTCCTCCCCCTCTCTCCTTCCCTTTCTCCACCTCTCCTCCCACCTCTCAGCAAGAAGGTAGAGACCTCCCCCTCAACCTCAAGAAGGTAGAGACCCTTTCTCCACAAGAAGGAGCCTCCCACCTCTCACTCTCAACCCACAAGAAGGTCTCCTCCCCCTCAAGAAGGTCCCCCAGCAAGAAGGTAGAGACCTCCCACCTCTCCTCCCCCTCTCAACAGCTCCCACCTCTCTCAACCCCAAGAAGGTCCCCCTCTCCTCCCACCAACACTCTCCTCCCCCTAGAGACCCTTTCTCCACCTCTCCTCCCACCTCCAACAGCAAGAAGGTCCTCCCCCTCTCAGCCCCCTCTCTCCTCTCCTCCCCCTCTCTCCTTCCCTTTCTCCACCTCTCCTCCCACCTCCTCCCACTCTCCTCCCACAACAGCCTCCCCCTCCTCCCACCTCAACCTCTCCTCACTCTCCTCCAACAGCTCCTTCCCTTTCTCCACCTCTCCTCCCACCTCTCACTCTCCTCCCAACAGCCCCCCCTCTCTCCTCAACAGCCCCTCTCTCCTTCCCTTTCTCCACCTCTCCTCCCACAACTCACTCAAGAAGGTCACTCTCCTCCCAGCAAGAAGGTCCCCCTCTCAGCAAGAAGGTCTCCTCTCCTCCCCCTCTCTAGAGACAACAGCCACCTCTCCTCCCACCTCTCAACAGCAAGAAGGTCTCAACAGCAAGAAGGTAGAGACAACAGCAAGAAGGTAGAGACTCCAGCAAGAAGGGCCTTCCCTTTCTCCACCTCTCCTCCCACCTCTCAAGGTCCTGCCACCTCTCACTCAACCCACCTCTCACTCTCCTAGAGACAACAGCAAGAAGGTCCCACCTCAACAGCAAGAAGGTCCCCCTCAACAGCACTCTCCTCCCACCTCTCAAGAAGGTCCTCCCACCTCTCAGCAAGAAGGTCCCACCTCTCAAGAAGGTCCCCCTCTCACAGCCTCCCACCTCTCTCCTCCCCCTCTCAGCTCCTCCCACCTCTCTCCTCCCACCTCTCAAGAAGGTCCCACCTCTCACAACAACCTCTCTAGAGACAACCTCAGCAAGAAGGTCACTCTCCTCCCCCTCTCAGAAGGTCCCACCTCTCAGCAAGAAGGTCCCACCTCTCTCCTCCCCCTCTCACAGCCTCCCACCTCTCTCCTCACCTCTCACTCTCCTCCCACCTCAACAGCCTCCCCCTAGAGACACTCTCCTCCCAACAGCAAGAAGGTAGAGACTCACAGCACCTCTCACTCTCCTCCCACCTAGAGACAACCACCTCTCAGGTCCTCCCACCTCTCTCCTCCCACCTCTCACTCTCCTCCCACCTAGAGACTCCCCCTCTCACTCTCCTCCCACCTAGAGACAACCCCTCTCAGGTCTCCTCCCACCTCTCACTCTCCTCCCACCAGCTCCCCCCTCTCACTCTCCTCCCACCTCTCTCTCCCCCCTCTCAGGTCTCCTCCCACCTCTCTCCTCCCACCTCTCACTCTCCTCCCCCTCTCAGAGAGCCACCTCTCTCCTCCCACCAGCAAGAAGGTCCCACCTCTCAACTCCTCCCACCTCTCTCCAACCCCAAGAAGGTCCCCCCAACCCTCTCCTCCCCCTCTCTCCTTCCCTTTCTCCACCTCTCCTCCCACCTCTCACTCTCCTCCCACCTCTCAGGTAGAGACAACCTCTCAAGAACAACCCCTCTCTCCTCTCCTCCCCCTCTCTCAGCTTCCCTTTCTCCACCTCTCCTCCCACCTCTCACTCTCCTGCCACCTCTCACAAGAACCTCTCAGACTCCAGCCTCTCTCCTCCCACCTCTCACTCTCCTCCCCCTCTCTCCTCCCCCTAGAGACCTCTCAGGTCCTCCCACCTCTCAAAGGTCCCACAGGCTCTCAAGAAGGTCTCAGCAAGAAGGTCCCACCTCTCTCCCTCCCCCTCTCACTCTCCTCCCACCTCTCTCCTCCCACCTCTCACAACCTCCCACCTCTAGAGACCTCAGCAAGAAGGTCCCACCTCTCTCCTCCCCCTCTCACTCTCCTCCCCCTCTCAGACCTCTCACTCTCCTCCCACCTCTCAGACAACCTCTCTCCTCCCCCTCTCAACCTCTCTCCTCCCACCTCTCACTCAACAGCTCCCACCTCTCAGAGACAACTCCCCCTCAACTCTCCTCCCACCTCTCTCCTCCCTCCTCTCACTCTCCTCCCACCTCTCAGAGACAACCCACCTCTCACTCTCCTCCCACCTCTCTCCTCCCACCTCTCACTCTCCTCCCACCTCTCTCCTCCCCCTCTCACTCTCCTCCCACCTCTCTCTCCCCCTCCTCCACTCTCCTCCCACCTCTCAGGTCCTCCCACCTCTCTCCTCCCCCTCTCCTCTCCTCCCACCTCTCTCCAACCCCAAGAAGGTCCTCCCACCTCTCTCCTCCCACCTCTCACTCAACAGCTCACTCTCCTCCCACCTCTCTCCTCCCCCTCTCAGACACTCTCCTCCCACCTCTCTCCTCCCACCTCTCACTCTCCTCCCACCTCTCAAGAAGGTCCCACCTCTCTCCTCCCCCTCTCACTCTCCTCCCACCTCTCAAGAAGGTCCTGCCACCTCTCACTCTCCTCCCACCTCTCACAACTCAGAACCTCTCTCCTCCCACCTCTCACTCTCCTCCCACCTCTCACAGCTCAGGTCTCCTCCCACCTCTCTCCTCCCACCTCTCACTCTCCTCCCACCTCTCAGCTCCCACCTCTCAGACCTCCCACCTCTCTCCTCCCACCTCTCAGCCCACCTCTCACTCTCCTCCCACCTCTCTCCTCCCACCTCTCACTCTCCTCCCACCTCTCTCCTCCCACCTCTCACTCTCCTCCCACCTCTCTCCTCCCACCTCTCACTCTCCTCCCCCCTCTCACCAAAAAAGGCCTCCTGCGGGGACGGGGGATTTAAAAATAAATTCAATAAAAATATAGGACAAAACACACATCACGACAAGAGCGACACCACAACATAAAGAGAGACCTAAGACAACACTACATAAAGAGAGACCCAAGACAACACTACATAAAGAGAGACCCAAGACAACACTACATAAAAGAGAGAGAAGACAACACTACATAAAGAGACCCAAGACAACACTACATAAAGAGAGACCCAAGACAACACTACATAAAGAGAGACCCAAGACAACACTACATAAAGAGAGACCCAAGACAACACTACATAAAGAGAGACCCAAGACAACACTACATAAAGAGAGACCCAAGACAACACTACATAAAGAGAGACCCAAGACAACCACACAGCATGGCAGCAACACAACATAAAGAGAGACCCAAAGACAACACTACATAAAGAGAGACCCAAAGACAACACTACATAAAGAGAGACAACACAACACTACATAAAGAGAGACCCAAGACAACCACATAGCAAGGCAGCAACACAACATGACAACAACATGGTAGCAACACAACATGACAACCACATGGTAGCAACACAACATGACAACAACATGGTAGCAACACAACATGACAATCACATGGTAGCAACACAACATGACAACAACATGGTAGCAACACAACATGGTAGCAACAACATGGTAGCAACACAACATGACAACAACATGGTAGCAACAACATGGTGGTAGCAACACATGACAACAACATGGTAGCAGCACAAAACATGACACAAACATTATTGGGCAAGAAGGTAGAGACAACAGCAAGAAGGTAGAGACAACAACAAGAAGGTGGAGACAACAACAAGAAGGTAGAGACAACAGCAAGAAGGTAGAGACAACAGCAAGAAGGTAGAGACAACAGCAAGAAGGTAGAGACAACAACAAGAAGGTGGAGACAACAACAAGAAGGTAGAGACAACAACAAGAAGGTGGAGACAACAACACAAAGGGCAAGAAGGTAGAGACAACAGCAAGAAGGTAGAGACAACAACAAGAAGGTAGAGACAACAGCAAGAAGGTAGAGACAACAGCAAGAAGGTAGAGACAACAACACAAAGGGCAAGAAGGTAGAGACAACAACACAAAGGGCAAGACAACAGCAAGAAGTAGAGACAACAACAAGAAGGTAGAGACAACAGCAAGAAGGTAGAGACAACAACAAGAAGGTAGAGACAACAGCAAGAAGGTAGAGACAACAACACAAAGGGCAAGAAGGTAGAGACAACAGCAAGAAGGTGGAGACAACAGCAAGAAGGTAGAGACAACAACACAAAGGGCAAGAAGGTAGAGACAACAGCAAGAAGGTAGAGACAACAGCAAGAAGGTAGAGACAACAACACAAAGGGCAAGAAGGTAGAGACAACAGCAAGAAGGTAGAGACAACAGCAAGAAGGGCAAGAAGGTAGAGACAACAGCAAGAAGGTAGAGACAACAGCAAGAAGGTAGAGACAACAGCAAGAAGGTAGAGACAACAGCAAGAAGGTAGAGACAACAGCAAGAAGGTAGAGACAACAGCAAGAAGGTAGAGACAACAGCAAGAAGGTAGAGACAACAGCAAGAAGGTAGAGACAACAGCAAGAAGGTAGAGACAACAGCAAGAAGGTAGAGACAACAACAAGAAGGTAGAGACAACAGCAAGAAGGTAGAGACAACAGCAAGAAGGTAGAGACAACAGCAAGAAGGTAGAGACAACAGCAAGAAGGTAGAGACATCAATACATCACACAAAGCAGCCACAACTGTCAGTAAGAGTGTCCATGATTGAGTCTTTGAACGAAGAGATTGAGATAAAACTGTCCAGTTTGAGTGTTTGCTGCAGCTCGTTCCAGTCGCTAGCTGCAGAGAACTGAAAAGAGTAGTGACCCAGGGATGTGTGTGCTTTGGGGACCTTTAACAGAATGTGAACGACAGAACGGGTGTTGTATGTGGAGGATGAGGGCTGCAGTAGATATCTCAGATAGGGGGGAGTGAACAGGTGTTGTATGTGGAGGATGAGGGCTGCAGTAGATATCTCAGATAGGGGGGAGTGAGGCCTAAGAGGGTTTTATAAATAAGCATCAACCAGTGGGTCTTGCGACGAGTATACAGAGATGACCAGTTTACAGAGGAGTACAGAGTGCAGTGATGTGTCCTATAAGGAGCATTTGGTGGCAAATCTGATGACCGAATGGTAAAGCATCCTGTCGGACTGTATCACCGCCTGGTACGGCAACCAATCTACAGCTCAGCCAACCTAGCCTGGTCCCAGACCTGTTCTGTCTCTACAGCTCAGCCAACCTAGCCTGGTCCCAGACCTGTTCTGTCTTTCCAGCTCAGCCAACCTAGCCTGGTCCCAGACCTGTTCTGTCTCTACAGCTCAGCCAACCTAGCCTGGTCCCAGACCTGTTCTGTCTTTCCAGCTCAGCCAACCTAGCCTGGTCCCAGACCTGTTCTGTCTCTACAGCTCAGCCAACCTAGCCTGGTCCCAGACCTGTTCTGTCTCTACAGCTCAGCCAACCTAGCCTGGTCCCAGACCTGTTCTGTCTCTACAGCTCAGCCAACCTAGCCTGGTCCCAGACCTGTTCTGTCTCTACACCTCAGCCAACCTAGCCTGGTCCCAGACCTGTTCTGTCTCTACAGCTCAGCCAACCTAGCCTGGTCCCAGACCTGTTCTGTCTTTCCAACTGCTATGGTTATTGTCATGACAAAAACTCCAATGTTCAATGACCATATGAGTTGGGCAAGACCAGGCTACAGGCTTCAAAGACCAGGCTACAGGCTTCAAAGACCAGGCTACAGGCTTCAAATACCAGGCTACAGGCTTCAAAGACCAGGCTACAGGCTTCAAAGACCAGGCTACAGGCTTCAAAGACCAGGCTACAGGCTTCAAATACCAGGCTACAGGCTTCAAAGACCAGGCTACAGGCTTCAAAGACCAGGCTACAGGCTTCAAAGACCAGGCTACAGGCTTCAAATACCAGGCTACAGGTCCGGTGTCAGGACCTCCTCCTCTCACCACCTCCCCTCCCCTCCCCTCCTGTCACCTCCTCTATTTTCCTCTGCATGTCTCCCAGCTGGCTCTCCCACTCCTTCCTCCTCCCCTCCTCTCCCCTCCTCCCTCCCCTCCTCTCACCTCTCCTCCCCTCCCCTCCTCTCAACTCCTCTATTTTCCTCTCTTCTCCCCTCCCCTCCCCTTTCTCCCCCTCCCCTCCTCTCCCCTCCCCTCCCCTCCTCTCCTCTCCTCTCCTCTCCTCTCCTCTCCTCTCCTCTCCTCTCCTCTCCTCTCCTCTCCTCTCCTCCTCCTCTCCCCTCCCTCCCCTCCCCTCCCCCTCTCCTCCCCCTCCTCCTCCTCCTCCTCCCCTCTCCCCCTCTCCCCCTGCCCTCCCCTCCTCTCACCTCCTCTATTTTCCTCTGCATGTCTCCCAGCTGGCTCTCCCACTCCTTCCTCTCAGAGTTGAATCTCTCCATCAGTTCAGACTTCTCTCGGACCCAGCCCTTCTCGCTGAGCTCCAGCCGACAGCGCAGGTCCATGGCGGCCGTGTGGGTGTCGACCAGCAGCCTCCTCTGCTGCTCTCTGTCCCCCCACTGTAGAGGACTCCCCTTGGGCTCTGGACTCTGAGTTCTCAGCCCCAGCTCAACGACAGGACCTCCTCTAGCCTCCAACTGGACAGGAAGAGAGAGATGGAGGGGGAGACGGAGGAGTAGAGAGAGAGGCAGGCAGGGAGAGAGGGAGAGAGAAGGAGATGGAGAAGGGGGTGTAGAGAGAGAGAGGCAAGGAGAGAGGGAGGCAGGTAGGGAGAGAGGGAGATGGAGAACGGGGTGTAGAGAGAGAGAGAGAGAGGCAGGGAGAGATGGGGAAGGAGGAGTAGAGAGAGAGAGGCAGGGATAGAGGGAGATGGAGGATGATTAGTAGAGAGAGAGAGGCAGGGAGAGAGGGAGATGGAGAATGGGGAGTAGAGAGAGAGAGGCAGGGAGAGATGGAGAAGGAGGAGTAGAGAGAGAGAGGCAGGGAGAGATGGAGAAGGAGGAGTAGAGAGAGAGAGAGAGAGAGAGAGAGGCAGGGAGATATGGAGAAGGAGGAGTAGAGGAGAGAGAGGCAGGGAGAGAGGGAGATGGAGAAGTAGAGAGAGAGAGGCAGGGAGAGATGGAGTAGAGAGAGAGAAAGGCAGGGAGAGATGGCAGGCAAAGAGAATTAGGTGGGAGAGAATGTCAGGGAGTGTCAGGAAAAGGGGCGGAGGGAGAGAAGGACCAGAGGGAGGAGAGGAAAAGGGAGAATTCAGAGAACGGATGGAAGGGATTAAAAGATCATAACTCAGAGGAGTTCATGGTCAACCTCTCCTCCCTCTGTCTCCATCTCTCATCATCTGACAGGATATCACAGCTGCCTCTACACAGTCCTGTCTCCCTGTCTGTCTCTGCAGCTATCTCCCTGTCTGTCTCTGGACCCATCTACAGCTATCTCCCTGTCTGTCTCTGGACCCATCTACAGCTATCTCCCTGTCTGTCTCTGGACCCATCTACAGCTATCTCCCTGTCTGTCTCTGGACCCATCTACAGCTATCTCCCTGTCTGTCTCTGGACCCATCTACAGCTATCTCCCTGCCTGTCTCTGGACCCATCTACAGCTATCTCCCTATCCGTCTCTGGACCCATCTACAACTATCTCCCTGTCCGTCTCTGGACCTATCTGCAGCTATCTCCCTGTGTGTCTCTGGACCCATCTACAGCTATCTCCCTGTCTGTCTCTGGACCCATCTGCAGCTATCTCCCTGTCTGTCTCTGGACCCATCTGCAGCTATCTCCCTGTCTGTCTCTGGACCCATCTGCAGCTATCTCCCTGTCTGTCTCTGGATCCATCTGCAGCTATCTCCCTGTCTGTCTCTGGACCCATCTGCAGCTATCTCCCTGTCTGTCTCTGGACCCATCTGCAGCTATCTCCCTGTCTGTCTCTGGACCCATCTACAGCTATCTCCCTGTCTGTCTCTGGACCCATCTACAGCTATCTCCCTGTCTGTCTCTGGACCCATCTACAGCTATCTCCCTGTCTGTCTCTGGACCCATCTGCAGCTATCTCCCTGTCTGTCTCTGGACCCATCTGCAGCTATCTCCCGGTCTCTGGACAGATACAGGTATCTCCCTGTCTCTGGAACCATCTACAGAGTAGTTGTTGAAAAGGGGAGTACATTTTTTCAAAACTAGGCAAGTCAGTTAAGAACAAATTCTTATTTACAATGACGGCCTACCGGGGAACAGTGGGTTAACTACCTTGTTCAGGGGAACAGTGGGTTAACTGCCTTGTTCAGGGGAACAGTGGGTTAACTGCCTTGTTCAGGGGCAGAACGACAGATTTTTACCTTGTCAGCTCGGGGATTTGAACTAGAAACCTTTCGGTTACTAGTCCAACGCTCTAAATCACTAGGCTACCTGTCACCCCCCTCTAACCACTAGACTACCTGCCTGGTGTCCATAAATCTGACACAAACGTCTGCTGTTAAGGCCAATTCAGGAGATCTTGGTATTTGGATACTAACACATGAAGTGATCTTCAGTTCTGTTGACTGTGAGGGTTTTGGGTTAAGAAGGGCAGCGTTAAGGGAATCAGTCCTCTCTTTCTCTGTCTGGTCAATAAACCCCTTAGAGAAACTACTCTGTCTGGTCATTATATCCCTTAGAGAAACTACTCTGTCTGGTCATTATATCCCTTAGAGAAACTACTCTGTCTGGTCAATAAACCCTTAGAGAAACTACTCTGTCTGGTCAATAAACCCCTTAGAGAAACTACTCTGTCTGGTCAATAAACCCCTTAGAGAAACTACTCTGTCTGGTCATTATATCCCTTAGAGAAACTACTCTGTCTGGTCAATAAACCCTTAGAGAAACTACTCTGTCTGGTCAATAAACCCCTTAGAGAAACTACTCTGTCTGGTCAATAAACCCTTAGAGAAACTACTCTGTCTGGTCAATAAACCCCTTAGAGAAACTACTCTGATCAACAAACCCCTTAGAGAAACTACTCTGTCTGGTCAATAAACCCCTTAGAGAAACTACTCTGTCTGGTCAATAAACCCCTTAGAGAAACTACTCTGTCTGGTCAATAAACCCCTTAGAGAAACTACTCTGTCTGGTCAATATATCCCTTAGAGAAACTACTCTGTCTGGTCAATAAACCCCTTAGAGAAACTACTCTGTCTGGTCAATATATCCCTTAGAGAAACTACTCTGTCTGGTCAATAAACCCCTTAGAGAAACTACTCTGTCTGGTCAATAAACCCCTTAGAGAAACTACTCTGTCTGGTCAATATATCCCTTAGAGAAACTACTCTGTCTGGTCAATATATCCCTTAGAGAAACTACTCTGGTCAAACTACTCTGTCTGTGGAGCTGGAATGAGACCAGGACAATGCCTCTCTCTGTAGTAAGTAGACATAGACTATCATCCAAATTGGCATCCTATTCAATATATAGTGAACTACTTTTGACCAGGGACCATAGTGCACCATATAGGGACTAGTGTCCCATTTGGGAAGCGTCCTCTGTCTGTCTGAGGTCTTTGAACACTCGGTGTAATTGCAGTGGCAGGATGGGACTGGCGCTGTCCAGTTTATTCCTGACCCAAACATGAACAGAGAGAGAGAGAGAGAGAGAGAGAGAGAGAGAGAGAGAGAGAGAGAGAGAGAGATGCTACCCCTGTAACTCAGAGGTTAAACTGAGACGGAGGCTGATGCTCTTCTTGGCAGTGAGGGATGAATATTCCAGAAGGACCTGTATCAACAAGAGACTAGAGGCTTACAGTTCTCCAGACAGGCTGGCAGACAGACAGTAAGACACAGAGGAGACAGGCAGACAGACAGTAAGACACAGAGGAGACAGGCAGACAGACAGACAGACAGACAGTAAGACACAGAGGAGACAGGCTGGTAGACAGACAGACAGGAAAACACAGAGGAGACAGGCAGACAGACGGACAGTAAGATACAGAGGAGACAGGCTGGTAGACAGACAGTAAGACACAGAGGAGACAGGCTGGCAGACAGACAGTAAGACACAGAGGAGACAGGCAGACAGACAGACAGTAAGACACAGAGGAGACAGGCAGACAGACAGACAGACAGTAAGACACAGAGGAGACAGGCTGGTAGACAGACAGACAGGACAACACAGAGGAGACAGGCTGGTAGACAGACAGTAAGACACAGAGGAGACAGGCAGACAGACAGACAGTAAGACACAGAGGAGACAGGCAGACAGACAGACAGACAGTAAGACACAGAGGAGACAGGCTGGTAGACAGACAGACAGGAAAACACAGAGGAGACAGGCAGACAGACAGACAGTAAGATACAGAGGAGACAGGCTGGTAGACAGACAGTAAGACACAGAGGAGACAGGCTGGCAGACAGACAGTAAGACAGAGGAGACAGGCAGACAGACAGACAGGAAAACACAGAGGAGACAGGCAGACAGACAGACAGTAAGATACAGAGGAGACAGGCTGGTAGACAGACAGTAAAACACAGAGGAGACAGGCTGGTAGACAGACAGTAAGACACAGAGGAGACAGGCAGACAGACAGACAGTAAGACACAGAGGAGACAGGCTGGCAGACAGACAGTAAGACACAGAGGAGACAGGCAGACAGACAGACAGTAAGACACAGAGGAGACAGGCAGACATACAGACAGTAAGACACAGAGGAGACAGACAGTAAGACACAGAGGAGACAGGCTGGTAGACAGACAGACAGTAAGACACAGAGGAGACAGGCTGGTAGACAGACAGACAGGAAAACACAGAGGAGACAGGCAGACAGACAGACAGTAAAACACAGAGGAGACAGGCAGACAGACAGGCAGACAGACAGACAGACAGACAGACAGACAGACAGACAGACAGACAGACAGACAGACAGTAAAACACAGAGGAGACAGGCTGGCAGACAGACAGTAAGACACAGAGGAGACAGGCAGACAGACAGTAAGACAGAGGAGACAGGCTGGTAGACAGACAGACAGACAGGAAAACACAGAGGAGACAGGCAGACAGACAGACAGTAAAACACAGAGGAGACAGGCTGGCAGACAGACAGTAAAACAGAGGAGACAGGCAGACAGACAGACAGTAAAACACAGAGGAGACAGGCTGGCAGACAGACAGTAAGACACAGAGGAGACAGGCAGACAGACAGTAAGACAGAGGAGACAGGCTGGTAGACAGACAGGAAAACACAGAGGAGACAGGCAGACAGACAGTAAGACACAGAGGAGACAGGCTGGCAAACAGACAG
This sequence comes from Oncorhynchus nerka, assembly GCF_034236695.1. NCBI lineage: Eukaryota > Metazoa > Chordata > Actinopteri > Salmoniformes > Salmonidae > Oncorhynchus > Oncorhynchus nerka. The sequence goes on along the minus strand of NC_088409.1, from coordinate 5,677,781 downwards.
GAAAACACAGAGGAGACAGGCTGGCAGACAGACAGACAGACAGACAGACAGACAGACAGACAGTAAAAGACAGAGGCAGGCTGGCAGACATATATTAAGCACACAGTAGCAGCCATCTCCTGCTACTGTAGGACTGGACAGTGTGTGTGTGTCTGTGTGTTTGTGTCTCTGTGAGTGTGTGTGTGTGTGCGTGTCTCTGTGAGTGTGTGTCTGTCTGTGTGTGTGTGTGTGTGTCTCTGTGTGTGTGTGTGTCTCTGTGTGAGTGTGTGTGTGTGTCTCTATGTGTGTGTGTGTCTCTATGTGTGTGTGTGTGTGTGTGTGTGTGTGTCTCTATGTGTGTGTGTGTGTATAAAGGTGACAGTGTCATGGTGGTCTCTCTCTATTAATAGGAGACTCAACCAGCCAACGCTGTACAGAGTTACAACGTCACGTACATTCCTCAGGGAGGGGCTGGAAGGACGACGGAGATGTTTCTCTCTCTGTGTGTGTGTGTGTGTGTGTGTGTGTGTGTGTGTACGCTGTACAGAGTTACAACGTCACGTACATTCAGGGAGCAGTGGGGCTGGAAGGACGACGGAGATGTTTCTCTGTGTGTGTGTGTGTGTGTGTGTGTGTGTGTGTGTGTGTGTGTGTACGCTGTACAGAGTTACAACGTCAGGTACATTCCTCAGGGAGAGGTGGGGCTGGAAGGACGACGGAGATGTTTCTCTCTCTGTGTGTGTGTGTGTGTGTGTGTGTGTGTCTCTGTGTGTGTGTGTGTGTCTGTGTGTGTGTGTGTACGCTGTACAGAGTTACAACGTCAGGTACATTCCTCAGGGAGCGGTGGGGCTGGAAGGACGACTGAGATGTTTCTGCTTGACAAACATCTAAAGTATGTGGACTAATATGCCTGCAAATATCCGGCTGGGTCCCAGGATGCTTAGTGGCAAACCCTGGTAGCCTGAAGACACAGGATGCTTGGTAGTCGGCCCTGGTAGCCTGAAGACACAGGATGCTTAGTGGCAAACCCTGGTAGCCTGAAGACACAGGATGCTTGGTAGTCGGCCCTGGTAGCCTGAAGACACAGGATGCTTGGTGGTAGGCCCTGGTAGCCCGAAGACACAGGATGCTTAGTGGCAAACCCTGGTAGCCCGAAGACACAGGATGCTTAGTGGTAAACCCTGGTAGCCTGAAGACACAGGATGCTTGGTGGTAGGCCCTGGTAGCCTGAAGACACAGGATGCTTGGTGGTAGGCCCTGGTAGCCTGAAGACACAGGATGCTTGGTGGTAAACCCTGGTAGCCTGAAGACACAGGATGCTTGGTGGTAACTCCTGGTAGCCTGAAGACACAGGATGCTTGGTGGTAAAACCTGGTAGCTCAAAGACACAGGATGCTTAGTGGCAAACCCTGGTAGCCTGAAGACCCAGGATGCTTGGTGGTCGGCCCTGGTAGCCTGAAGACCCAGGATGCTTGGTGGTAGGCCCTGGTAGCCTGAAGACACAGGATGCTTGGTGGTAAACCCTGGTAGCCTGAAGACACAGGATGCTTGGTGGTAGGCCCTGGTAGCCTGAAGACACAGGATGCTTGGTGGTAGGCCCTGGTAGCCTGAAGACACAGGATGCTTGGTGGTCGGCCCTGGTAGCCTGAAGACACAGGATGCTTGGTGGTAGGCCCTGGTAGCCTGAAGACACAGGATGCTTGGTGGTAACTCCTGGTAGCCTGAAGACACAGGATGCTTGGTGGTCGGCCCTGGTAGCCTGAAGACACAGGATGCTTGGTGGTAACTCCTGGTAGCCTGAAGACACAGGATGCTTGGTGGTAGGCCCTGGTAGCCCAAAGACACAGGATGCTTGGTGGTAGGCCCTGGTAGCCTGAAGACACAGGATGCTTGGCACCCTATTCCCTACATACAGCAGTGCACTACTTTTGACCAGGGCCCATAGGAAATAGGGAGCCCTTTGAGACAACCACAGGCTTTGTATAACTGTCTATAAACTAAACTGTGGCAGCAGGATGTGGCTGAGAGGAGAAAACAGCTTTTACAATGGAGCTAACCCCTCCCTGCACATCGCCAGACTATGTCAGACCAACATTCCAGTCATTAATATAGAACACTGTGGACTCACACAGAACCATCAGAACTCTGGTGGACAACAAGTGAATTCTAGAAGCTAATGTGATCTGACTATCATTAATATAGAACACTGTGGACTCACACAGAACCACCAGAACTCTGGTGGACAACAAGTGAATTCTAGAAGCTGATGTGGTCTGACAATCATTCATATAGAACACTGTGGACTCACACAGAACCACCAGAACACTGGGGAACAACAAGTGAATTCTAGAAGCTGATCTGGCCTGACTATCATTAATATAGAACACTGTGGACTCACACAGAACCATCAGAACCCTGGTGGAACAACAAGTGAATTCTAGAAGCTGATGTGGTCTGACTATCATTAATATAGAACACTGTGGACTCACACAGAACCATCAGCACTCTGGTGGACAACAAGTGAATTCTAGAAGCTGATGTGGTCTGACAATCATTCATATAGAACACTGTGGACTCACACAGAACCATCAGAACCCTGGGGAACAACAAGTGAATTCTAGAAGCTGATCTGGTCTGACTATCATTAATATAGAATACTGTGGACTCACACAGAACCATCAGAACCCTGGTGGAACAACAAGTGAATTCTAGAAGCTGATGTGGTCTGACTATCATTAATATAGAACACTGTGGACTCACCCAGAACCATCAGAACCCTGGGGAACAACAAGTGAATTCTAGAAGCTGATGTGGTCTGACTATCATTAATATAGAACACTGTGGACTCACACAGAACCATCAGAACCCTGGTGGAACAACAAGTGAATTCTAGAAGCTGATGTGGTCTGACTATCATTAATATAGAACACTGTGGACTCACACAGAACCATCAGAACTCTGGTGGACAACAAGTGAATTCTAGAAGCTGATCGGGTCTGACAATCATTCATATAGAACACTGTGGACTCACACAGAACCATCAGAACACTGGGGAACAAGAAGTGAATTCTAGAAGCTGATGTGGTCTGACAATCATTAATATAGAACACTGTGGACTCACACAGAACCATCAGAACCCTGGGGAACAACAAGTGAATTCTAGAAGCTGATGTGATCTGACTATCATTAATATAGAACACTGTGGACTCACACAGAACCATCAGAACCCTGGTGGAACAACAAGTGAATTCTAGAAGCTGGGAGGGTTTTGATCATGGAATAGTTTTAACATTGAACATAGTTCTTCTTCATAAATAGTTAGTGAACAGAGACTGTACTGTTTATATTCCTAGTACTGGTCCAACATGGAATCCTGACAGATGACTACAGTACAGGGGCCTACAGTACATGCTTCACCCACAATCACTGTCACGCACACACACACACACACACACACACACCCTCTGCATGTACACACACACACACCCTCTGCATGTACACACACACACACACACACACACACACACACACACACACACCCTCTGCATGTACACACACACACCCTCTGCATGTACACACACACACACACCCTCTGCATGTACACACACACACACCATCTGCATGTACACACACACACACACACACACACACACACACACACACACACACACCCTCTGCATGTACACACACACACACCCTCTGCATGTACACACACACACCCTCTGCATGTACACACACACACACACACACACACACACACACACACACACACCACACACACACACACACACACACACACACACACACACACCCTCTGCATGTACACACCCTCTGCATGTACACACACACACACACACACCCTCTGCATGTACACACACACATTAGGTTTCTATGCTTCAGTCATGCTTTAAATCCAGACCTATGTAAGGAGATGTTGTGTTACTCTGCTAAGTGAAAGGTCTGTTTAGTATGAGTCTATATCATGTTTAGTATGAGTCTGTATCATGTTTAGTATGAGTCTATATCATGTTTAGTATGAGTCTATATCATGTTTAGTATGAGTCTATATCATGTTTAGTATGAGTCTATATCATGTTTAGTATGAGTCCATATCATGTTTAGTATGAGTCTATATCATGTTTAGTATGAGTCCATATCATGTTTAGTATGAGTCTATATCATGTTTAGTATGAGTCTATATCATGTTTAGTATGAGTCTATATCATGTTTAGTATGAGTCTATATCATGTTTAGTATGAGTCCATATCATGTTTAGTATGAGTCCATATCATGTTTAGTATGAGTCCATATCATGTTTAGTATGAGTCTATATCATGTTTAGTATGAGTCTATATCATGTTTAGTATGAGTCTGTATCATGTTTAGTATGAGTCTATATCATATCATGTTTATCATGTTTAGTAGAGTCTGTATCATGTTTAGTATGAGTCCATATCATGTTTAGTAGGAGTCTATATCATGTTTAGTAGGAGTCTGTATCATGTATAGTATGAGTCTATATCATGTTTAGTATGAGTCTATATCATGTTTAGTATGAGTCTATATCATGTTTAGTATGAGTCCATATCATGTTTAGTATGAGTCATATCTATCCCCTGTTTACATGAAAGCTTAGAGAAAAGCTGTGTACTTTCCCAGAAGGGCTTTCCACTCTGTCTGTCTGTCTGTCTGTCTGTCTGTCTGTCTGTCTGTCTGTCTGTCTGTCTGTCTGTCTGTCTGTCTGTCTGTCTGTCTGTCTGTCTGTCTGTCTGTCTGTCTGTCTGTAGGCCTCTGTCTGTCTCTCTGTCTGTCTGTAGGCCTCTGTCTGTCTATCTTCAGACCCTGAATCCCCTCATCCAATTGATTGGTCACACATTCACAGATCCCAGTCTGTGTAGCCACTGATTCTCTCTGGCATCATGTGATACCAGCATGACTCTTCTAACCACATCACAGGCCTCTGAAAGATGGCTGACTGTGTCCTACGTTACTGACACAGAGATATTATAGAGGGAGATGGCTGACTGTGTCCTACAGTAGTGACACAGAGAGAGATATAGAGAGATGACTGACTGTGTCCTACAGTAGTGACACAGAGAGAGATATAGAGGGAGATGGCTGACTGTGTCCTACAGTAGTGACACAGAGAGAGATAGAGGGAGATGGCTGACTGTGTCCTACAGTAGTGACACAGAGAGATATATAGAGGGAGATGGCTGACTGTGTCCTACAGTACTGACAGAGAGATATTATAGAGGGAGATGGCTGACTGTGTCCTACAGTAGTGACACAGAGATATTATAGAGGGAGATGGCTGACTGTGTCCTACAGTAGTGACAGAGATATTATAGAGGGAGATGGCTGACTGTGTCCTACAGTAGTGACACAGAGAGATATAGAGGGAGATGGCTGACTGTGTCCTACAGTAGAGAGAGATATAGAGGGAGATGGCTGACTGTGTCCTACAGTAGTGACACAGAGAGATATAGAGGGAGATGGCTGACTGTGTCCTACAGTAGTGACACAGAGATATTATAGAGGGAGATGGCTGACTGTGTCCTACAGTAGTGACACAGAGAGATATTATAGAGAGAGATGGCTGACTGTGTCCTACAGTACTGACACAGAGATATTATAGAGAGAGATGGCTGACTGTGTCCTACAGTACTGACACAGAGAGATATAGAGGGAGATGGCTGACTGTGTCCTACAGTAGTGACAGAGATATTATAGAGGGAGATGGCTGACTGTGTCCTACAGTAGTGACACAGAGAGATATAGAGGGAGATGGCTGACTGTGTCCTACAGTAGAGAGAGATATAGAGGGAGATGGCTGACTGTGTCCTACAGTAGTGACACAGAGAGATATAGAGGGAGATGGCTGACTGTGTCCTACAGTAGTGACACAGAGATATTATAGAGGGAGATGGCTGACTGTGTCCTACAGTAGTGACACAGAGAGATATTATAGAGAGAGATGGCTGACTGTGTCCTACAGTACTGACACAGAGAGATATAGAGGGAGATGGCTGACTGTGTCCTACAGTAGTGACACAGAGATATTATAGAGAGAGATGGCTGACTGTGTCCTACAGTACTGACACAGAGAGATATAGAGGGAGATGGCTGACTGTGTCCTACAGTAGTGACACAGAGATATTATAGAGAGAGATAGCTGACTGTGTCCTACAGTACTGACACAGAGATATTATAGAGAGAGATGGCTGACTGTGTCCTACAGTACTGACACAGAGAGATATTATAGAGGGAGATGGCTGACTGTGTCCTACAGTAGTGACACAGAGATATTATAGAGGGAGATGGCTGACTGTGTCCTACAGTACTGACACAGAGAGATATAGAGGGAGATGGCTGACTGTGTCCTACAGTAGTGAGAGATATAGAGGGAGATGGCTGACTGTGTCCTACAGTACTGACACAGAGAGAGATATAGAGGGAGATGGCTGACTGTGTCCTACAGTAGTGACACAGAGAGATATTATAGAGGGAGATGGCTGACTGTGTCCTACAGTAGTGACACAGAGATATTATAGAGGGAGATGGCTGACTGTGTCCTACAGTAGTGACACAGAGATATTATAGAGAGAGATGGCTGACTGTGTCCTACAGTAGTGACACAGAGATATTATAGAGGGAGATGGCTGACTGTGTCCTACTTTAGAGAGAGATATAGAGGGAGATGGCTGACTGTGTCCTACAGTAGTGACACAGAGAGATATTATAGAGAGAGATGGCTGACTGTGTCCTACAGTAGTGACACAGAGATATTATAGAGAGAGATGGCTGACTGTGTCCTACAGTAGTGACACAGAGAGATATTATAGAGAGAGATGGCTGACTGTGTCCTACAGAGACTAATGGAATACTGTCTAGTGGATAGTGATACTATATAAGGACTATGCATGATGAGAAAAGACTGATGCCATCCGTGCCTGTTGCTACGATATATGATTGACTTGATGAAGTAGGCATTCCATTCTATTGCATTCTATAGTGTTGTATCATATAGTATAGTATCATGTAGTATAGCATAGCATAGCATAGCATAGTATGGCATAGTATAGTATCATATAGTGTTGTATCATACAGTATAGTATAGCATAGTATAGCATAGCATAGTATGGCATAGTATAGTATCATATAGTGTTGTATCATATAGTATAGTATAGCAGAGTATAGTATAGTATAGTATAGTATAGTGGTGTATCATGTAGTATAGTATCATATAGTATAGTATAGTATAGTATAGTGGTGTATCATACAGTATAGTATAGTATAGTATAGTATAGTGGTGTATCATGTAGTATAGTATCATATAGTATAGTATAGTATAGTATAGTGGTGTATCATACAGTATAGTATAGCAGAGTATAGTATAGTGGTGTATCATGTAGTATAGTATCATATAGTATAGCAGAGTATAGTATAGTGGTGTATCATGTAGTATAGTATCATATAGTATAGTATAGTATAGTGGTGTATCATGTAGTATAGTATCATATAGTGTTGTATCATATAGTATAGTATCATGTAGTATAGTATAGCATAGCATAGCATAGTATGGCATAGTATAGTATCATATAGTGTTGTATCATACAGTATAGTATAGCAGAGTATATAGTATAGTGGTGTATCATGTAGTATAGTATCATATAGTATAGTATAGTATAGTGGTGTATCATATAGTATAGTATCATGTAGTATAGTATAGCATAGTATAGCATAGCATAGTATGGCATAGTATAGTATCATATAGTGTTGTATCATACAGTATAGTATCATGTAGTATAGTATAGCATAGTATAGCATAGTATGGCATAGTATAGTATCATATAGTGTTGTATCATACAGTATAGTATAGCAGAGTATAGTATAGTATAGCATAGCATAGTATGGCATAGTATAGTATCATATAGTGTTGTATCATATAGTATAGTATCATGTAGTATAGTATAGTATAGCATAGCATAGTATGGCATAGTATAGTATCATATAGTGTTGTATCATACAGTATAGTATCATGTAGTATAGTATAGCATAGTATAGTATAGCATAGTATGGCATAGTATAGTATCATATAGTGTTGTATCATACAGTATAGTATAGCAGAGTATAGTATAGTGGTGTATCATGTAGTATAGTATCATATAGTATAGTATAGTATAGTGGTGTATCATGTAGTATAGTATCATATAGTGTTGTATCATATAGTATAGTATCATGTAGTATAGTATCATATAGTATAGTATAGTATAGTGGTGTATCATGTAGTATAGTATCATATAGTGTTGTATCATATAGTATAGTATCATGTAGTATAGTATAGCATAGCATAGCATAGCATAGTATATAGTATAGTATCATATAGTGTTGTATCATAGTATAGTATAGAGTATAGTATAGTGGTGTATCATGTAGTATAGTATAGTATAGTGGTGTATCATATAGTATAGTATCATATAGTGTTGTATCATATAGTATAGTATAGTATAGTGGTGTATCATATAGTATAGTATCATGTAGTATAGTATAGCATAGTATAGCATAGCATAGTATGGCATAGTATAGTATCATATAGTGTTGTATCATATAGTATAGTATCATGTAGTATAGTATAGTATAGCATAGTATGGCATAGTATAGTATCATATAGTGTTGTATCATACAGTAGTATGTAGTATAGTATAGTATAGCATAGTATGGCATAGTATAGTATCATATAGTGTTGTATCATACAGTATAGTATAGCAGAGTATAGTATAGTATAGCATAGCATAGTATGGCATAGTATAGTATCATATAGTGTTGTATCATATAGTATAGTATCATGTAGTATAGTATAGTATAGCATAGCATAGTATGGCATAGTATAGTATCATATAGTGTTGTATCATACAGTATGGTATCATGTAGTATAGTATAGTATAGCATAGCATAGTATGGCATAGTATAGTATCATATAGTGTTGTATCATACAGTATAGTATCATGTAGTATAGTATAGTATAGCATAGCATAGTATGGCATAGTATAGTATCATATAGTGTTGTATCATATAGTATAGTATCATGTAGTATAGTATAGTATAGCATAGTATGGCATAGTATAGTATCATATAGTGTTGTATCATACAGTATAGTATCATGTAGTATAGTATAGCATAGTATAGCATAGCATAGTATGGCATAGTATAGTATCATATAGTGTTGTATCATACAGTATAGTATAGCAGAGTATATAGTATAGTGGTGTATCATGTAGTATAGTATCATATAGTATAGTATAGTATAGTGGTGTATCATATAGTATAGTATCATGTAGTATAGTATAGCATAGTATAGCATAGCATAGTATGGCATAGTATAGTATCATATAGTGTTGTATCATACAGTATAGTATCATGTAGTATAGTATAGCATAGTATAGCATAGTATGGCATAGTATAGTATCATATAGTGTTGTATCATACAGTATAGTATAGCAGAGTATAGTATAGTATAGCATAGCATAGTATGGCATAGTATAGTATCATATAGTGTTGTATCATATAGTATAGTATCATGTAGTATAGTATAGTATAGCATAGCATAGTATGGCATAGTATAGTATCATATAGTGTTGTATCATACAGTATAGTATCATGTAGTATAGTATAGCATAGTATAGCATAGCATAGTATGGCATAGTATAGTATCATATAGTGTTGTATCATACAGTATAGTATAGCAGAGTATAGTATAGTGGTGTATCATGTAGTATAGTATCATATAGTATAGTATAGTATAGTGGTGTATCATGTAGTATAGTATCATATAGTGTTGTATCATATAGTATAGTATCATGTAGTATAGTATCATATAGTATAGTATAGTATAGTGGTGTATCATGTAGTATAGTATCATATAGTGTTGTATCATATAGTATAGTATCATGTAGTATAGTATAGCATAGCATAGCATAGCATAGTATGGCATAGTATAGTATCATATAGTGTTGTATCATACAGTATAGTATAGCAGAGTATAGTATAGTGGTGTATCATGTAGTATAGTATAGTATAGTATAGTGGTGTATCATATAGTATAGTATCATATAGTGTTGTATCATATAGTATAGTATAGTATAGTGGTGTATCATATAGTATAGTATCATGTAGTATAGTATAGCATAGTATAGCATAGCATAGTATGGCATAGTATAGTATCATATAGTGTTGTATCATATAGTATAGTATCATGTAGTATAGTATAGTATAGCATAGTATGGCATAGTATAGTATCATATAGTGTTGTATCATACAGTATAGTATCATGTAGTATAGTATAGTATAGCATAGTATGGCATAGTATAGTATCATATAGTGTTGTATCATACAGTATAGTATAGCAGAGTATAGTATAGTATAGCATAGCATAGTATGGCATAGTATAGTATCAGTATAGTATAGTGTTGTATCATATAGTATAGTATCATGTAGTATAGTATAGTATAGCATAGCATAGTATGGCATAGTATAGTATCATATAGTGTTGTATCATACAGTATAGTATCATGTAGTATAGTATAGTATAGCATAGCATAGTATGGCATAGTATAGTATCATATAGTGTTGTATCATACAGTATAGTATCATATAGTATAGTATAGTATAGTATGGCATAGTATAGTATCATATAGTGTTGTATCATATAGTATAGTATCATGTAGTATAGTATAGTATAGCATATAGTATGGCATAGTATAGTATCATATAGTATCATACAGTATAGTATCATGTAGTATAGTATAGTATAGTATGTATCATAGTAGTATGGCATAGTATAGTATAGCATCATATAGTGTTGTATCATACAGTATAGTGTTGTATCATACAGTATAGTATCATGTAGTATAGTATAGCATAGTATAGCATAGCATAGTATGGCATGTATAGTATCATATAGCATAGTATAGTATCATACAGTATAGTATAGTATAGCAGAGTATAGTATAGTGGTGTATCATGTAGTATAGTATCATATAGTATAGTATAGTATAGTGGTGTATCATGTAGTATAGTATCATATAGTGTTGTGTCGTATAGTATAGTATAGTATAGTGGTGTATCATGTAGTATAGTATCATATAGTGTTGTATCATATAGTATAGTGTAGTATAGTATAGCACAGTATAGCACAGTATAGTGGTGTATCATGTAGTATAGTGTTGTATCATATAGTATAGTATAGTATCATATAGTATAGTATAGTGGTGTATCATGTAGTATTGTATAGTGGTGTATCACATAGTATAGTGCTGTATCATATAGTATAGTATAGTATCATATAGTATAGTATAGTGGTGTATCATGTAGTATTGTATAGTGTTGTATCACATAGTATAGTATAGTGCTGTATCATATAGTATAGTATAGTGTAGTATCATATTGTATAGTATCATATAGTATAGTATCATATTGTATAGTATAGTAGAGTATAGTATAGTATCATATTGTATAGTACAGCATAGTGTTGTATCATATAGTATAGTATAGCGGTATATCATATTGTATAGTAAAGTATCATATTGTATAGTATAGTTGTAGTAGTGGGGTTAGGGTTAGTATATAGTTAGTAGTATAGTGTTGTATCATATAGTATAGTGGAGTATCATATAGTATAGTATCATATTGTATAGTATAGTAGAGTATAGTGTTGTATCATATAGTATAGTATCATATTGTATAGTATAGTATAGTGTTGTATCATATAGTATAGTGTTGTATCATATAGTATAGTGTAGTATCATATAGTATAGTATCATATTGTATAGTATAGTATAGTGTAGTATCATATAGTATAGTATCATATTGTATAGTATAGTATAGTGTTGTATCATATAGTATAGTGTTGTATCATATAGTATAGTATCATATTGTATAGTGTTGTATCATATAGTATAGTATTTTATAGTATAGTATCATATAGTATAGTGTGGTGTTGTATCATATAGTATAGTGTGGTGTTGTATCATATAGTATAGTGTGGTGTTGTATCATATAGTATAGTGTAGTATCATATAGTATAGTATCATATTGTATAGTATAGTATAGTGTAGTATCATATAGTATAGTATCATATTGTATAGTATAGTATAGTGTTGTATCATATAGTATAGTGTTGTATCATATAGTATAGTATCATATTGTATAGTGTTGTATCATATAGTATAGTATTTTATAGTATAGTATCATATAGTATAGTGTGGTGTTGTATCATATAGTATAGTGTTGTATAGTGTTGTATCATATAGTATCATATAGTATAGTGTTGTATAGTGTAGTGTTGTATCATATAGTATCATATAGTATAGTGTTGTATAGTGTAGTGTAGTGTTGTATCATATAGTATCATATAGTATAGTGTAGTGTTGTATCATATAGTATAGTATAGTATAGTGTTGTATCATATAGTGTAGTGTTGTATCATATAGTATCATATAGTATAGTGTAGTGTTGTATCATATAGTATAGTGTAGTGTTGTATCATATAGTATCATATAGTATAGTATAGTGTTGTATCATATAGTATAGTGTTGTATCATATAGTATAGTGTTGTATCATATAGTATAGTGTTGTATCATATAGTATCATATAGTATAGTGTGGTGTTGTATCATATAGTGTTGTATCATATAGTGTTGTATCATATAGTGTTGTATCATATAGTATAGTGTTGTATCATATAGTATCATATAGTATAGTGTGGTGTTGTATCATATAGTATCATATAGTATAGTGTGGTGTTGTATCATATAGTATAGTGTTGTATAGTGTTGTATAGTGTTGTATCATATAGTATCATATAGTATAGTGTTGTATAGTATAGTGTAGTGTTGTATCATATAGTATAGTGTAGTGTTGTATCATATAGTGTTGTATCATATAGTATAGTATTTTATAGTATAGTATCATATAGTATAGTGTAGTGTTGTATCATATAGTATAGTGTAGTATCATATAGTATAGTATCATATTGTATAGTATAGTATAGTGTAGTATCATATAGTATAGTATCATATTGTATAGTATAGTATAGTGTTGTATCATATAGTATAGGGTTGTATCATATAGTATCATATAGTATAGTGTTGTATCATATAGTATAGTATCATATTGTATAGTGTTGTATCATATAGTATAGTATTTTATAGTATAGTATCATATAGTATAGTGTTGTATCATATAGTATAGTGTTGTATCATATAGTATAGTGTTGTATCATATTGTATAGTGTTGTATCATATAGTATAGTGTAGTGTTGTATCATATAGTATAGTGTTGTGTAGTGTTGTATCATATAGTATCATATAGTATAGTGTTGTATAGTGTTGTATCATATAGTATAGTGTAGTATCATATAGTATAGTGTAGTATCATATAGTATAGTGTAGTATCATATAGTATAGTATCATATAGTATAGTGTAGTATCATATAGTATAGTATCATATAGTATAGTGTTGTATCATATAGTATAGTGTTGTGTAGTGTAGTGTTGTATCATATAGTATAGTGTTGTATCACATAGTATAGTGTTGTATCATATAGTATAGTGTTGTGTAGTGTTGTATCATATAGTGTTGTATCATATGATAATATAGTATAGTGTTGTATAGTGTAGTCTTACCTGTGCGATTCTGCATTTCAGCTCAGCTCTCTCCAGTTCCCAGGCACATCTGTCCTTAGTGTACTGCAGCTGTAGCTCGCACCTCTTCGACTCCTCTCTCTTCACCTCTAGCTGCACCTCCTCCACTACAGTCTTCAGATCCAACAAAATCCTTCTGTTCTCCCCACCCTGAGAATCAACACAGCAAAACAGAGTTAGCTGTAGTTGGTGACCCACAATACATACATTCAGAAACACTCAGAAACAAAACAAAACAAAAATCGTAGTGCAACAAGTAGTGAACCAGATGTATCATCTAAAACTTAGAATTTAAAAAATCTCCCTGTGCTGAAGTGTGAAATTATTTCAATTAGGCCTACTTGTATCTCAGCAACTTGTCTTAAAAGTATCTCCTTCTCTCGTATCCATTCTTCCTTGTCCTGTCCGTGGCGTTTCTTTAAGTGTTCAAACTTATTTTTCAGGCGGGAGTGATGAGTCCCTGGCTCTTGCGCCCGAACTTGTCCCCGAGGAAGCTCCAGTGATGTTCCAACCGTTCCAGGATGAGACTGTTCGTAGAACTGAGTGACTGTTGGCGGGGAGGAGAACGTCCTGAACGGGCTGCGACTCTTCCCTCTGCCCCTCTCTCTTTCTCTTTCCAGACGCGAGCAGGAAACGAATTCCCAGTCCTGCGCTGGCACATACCCGCCGCCGCAGCCGCCGCCTCCTCCACTACGCAAATCTGACCCATTTCCGAACGCAGCATTCCACATTTCTCAACGTGCAGAGACAAACAAACACAAACTGATGACAGCTTTTGGTTGACCGGTGCCTTCGGTTGTAGTTGCAGCAGCAGCATAATTATCCGAAGCCGGCGATTTCCCCGGCGGTGTCAGTGTCTCTCAACGCGGAACCAGCAGCAGTTCCAGCCCATGCAGCGATGTGCGTATTTGTCCCTTCCATGTCACCGCGCCGTGCCAAGGTCAACAATCGGTCATTATGCGGCGGAACTCTACTGATGCTATCTGGATTTATTATCCAAACTTATGTAGGCTGTTCATGATTCCTACATTGAGAAGTATAGTAAAATGCTATGCTACGGTTATCGCCTAGGCTACTGCCCTGTGCAGGGCACCGTGTGGGTGAAGAACACCCAGTAGGTTGTTGTTACGTGGACAGGACGAGTACCCAATAATACACATCGTCCACTGATGTAAGAGCTGAGGTCTATTTTTACACCCTGTAACCACGCATATCCTTCTACTCTATAACCCCACGGTGTGGCGTAGACTACTAAGTAACGGAGCCGGGAGTAGGTCGCGCGGAAGCCACCGGTTGAAGAGGTATTAATCACGTCTGTTTACTACCGGGACCACTGTGTCGCGTGCTCTAAAGAAGTTGTGACTGCGGAATGTGGATCAAGTGGTAGACTAAGGCTATACAAACAGGTTGTGACCGGGACCATGGCGATAAATGTGTTCAGCTCGCTGGTTATAGCCTAACGGTTGTTTATTACCGGGACCATAGCGATAAATGTGTTCAGCTCGCTGGTTATAGCCTAACGGTTGTTTATTACCGGGACCATAGCGATAAATGTGTTCAGCTCGCTGGTTATAGCCTAACGGTTGTTTATTACCGGGACCATAGCGATAAATGTGTTCAGCTCGCTGGTTATAGCCTAACGGTTGTTTATTACCGGGACCATAGCGATAAATGTGTTCAGCTCGCTGGTTATAGCCTAACGGTTGTTTATTGGCTTCACACGCAGAATCAGAAGCCAAATGTTGCACAGCCTGTCAATGTGCGCACGCACACACACGCACACACACACATACAGTAGCCAAGCCAAACACTGGAACCACGTTTCTGTATTCGCAGTTAGTTTGCATCCTATTTTGATATGAGGCTGTGCTCCGTTATTTCACAAGACCTTTCATTGCCTTCAAATCTCTGAATAGATTCAGGACATCTGACAACATCTTACCTGTTATGCAATGTCCAGTTGTGTAATATCTTATTAAAGATCTCCAAAAACCAAAAATAAGATATCCAGAAAAACTGGTCTTTCTGGTCAATTGTTAATGAAAATCAGAGTGGTCCCTAAATCCAACGGAAATAACCGTCTTGGTCAGAGCTCTCTATATCTTTTCCTGATGCCTTTTTTTTTTCATTGGACAACTCGACCAGACGAGCCACGAAAGCCCCGCGTACTTCTCCCTCACAGCTGGTCTTAATACCGTTTATGACGTCATATCCCCACCGCCGGATGAGAATCGCCGTGTGTTCCCAGCCCCGCCCCCGCCCCGCCCCCACCGTCTCAGTAACCAGTAACCAGTAGAATTTACGGGATAAACAATTCCATATCCAGCACAAATCAAAATCAAATGTTATTAGTCATGTGCACATATTTTATCAGATGTTATCGCAGATGTAGCGAAATGCGTATGTTTTCTAGGTCCAACAGTGCAGTAATACCTAACAAAAACACAACAATACAACCCAAAAATATCAGAACGAGCAATGGCATGTATGTATATGATGGTGTGTATATACATTATGACAATATAGGAATAGAAAAGGAGTGTTCAGCAGTAGTTATATAGGATGAGCCTTGACTAGAATACAATATATATATATACAGTGGGGCAAAAAAGTATTTAGTCAGCCACCAATTGTGCAAGTTCTCCCACATAAAAAGTTGAGAGAGGCCTGTAATTTTCATCATAGGTACACTTCAACTATGACAGACAAAATGAGAAAAAAAAATCCAGAAAATCACATTGTAGGATTTTTAATGAATTTATTTGCAAATTATGGTGGAAAATAAGTATTTGGTCACCTACAAACAAGCAAGATTTCTGGCTCTCACAGACCTGTAACTTCTTCTTTAAGAGGCTCCTCTGTCCTCCACTCATTACCTGTATTAATGGCACCTGTTTGAACTTGTTATCAGTATAAAAGACACCTGTCCACAACCTCAAACAGTCACACTCCAAACTCCACTATGGTCAAGACCAAAGAGCTGTCAAAGGACACCAGAAACAAAATTGTAGACCTGCACCAGGCTGGGAAGACTGAATCTGCAATAGGTAAGCAGCTTGGTTTGAAGAAATCAACTGTGGGAGCAATTATTAGGAAATGGAAGACATACAAAACCACTGATAATCTCCCTCGATCTGGGGCTCCACGCAAGATCTCACCCCGTGGGGTCAAAATGATCACAAGAACGGTGAGCAAAACTCCCAGAACCACACGGGGGGACCTAGTGAATGACCTGCAGAGAGCTGGGACCAAAGTAACAAAGCCTACCATCAGTAACACACTACGCCGCCAGGGACTCAAATCCTGCAGTGCCAGACGTGTCCCCCTGCTTAAACCAGTACATGTCCAGGCCCGTCTGAAGTTTGCTAGAGAGCATTTGGATGATTGGGAGAATGTCATATGGTCAGATGAAACCAAAATATAACTTTTTGGTAAAAACTCAACTTGTAGTGTTTGGAGGACAAAGAATGCTGAGTTGCATCCAAAGAACACCATACCTACTGTGAAGCATGGGGTGGAAACATCATGCTTTGGGGCTGTTTTTCAGTAAAGGGACCAGGTCGACTGATCCGTGTAAAGGAAAGAATGAATGGGGCCATGTATCGTGAGATTTTGAGTGAAAACCTCCTTCCATCAGCAAGGGCATTGAAGATGAAACGTGGCTGGGTCTTTCAGCATGACAATGATCCTGAACACACCGCCCGGGCAAAGAAGGAGTGGCTTCGTAAAAAGCATTTCAAGGTCCTGGAGTGGCCTAGCCAGTCCCAGATCTCAACCCCATAGAAAATCTTTGGAGGGAGTTGAAAGTACGTGTTGCCCAGCAACAGCCCCAAAACATCACTGCTTTAGAGGAGATCTGCAAGGAGGAATGGGCCAAAATACCAGCAACAGTGTGTGAAAACCTTGTGAAGACTTACAGAAAACGTTTGACCTCTGTCATTGCCAACAAAGGGTAAATAACAAAGTATTGAGATAAACTTTTGTTATTGACCAAATACTTATTTTCCACCATCATTTGCAAATAAATTCATAAAAAATCCCTTAATGTGATTTTCTGAATTTTTTTAAACTGATTTTGTCTGTCATAGTTGAAGTGTACCTATGATGAAAATTACACACCTCTCTTATCTTTTTAAGTGGGAGAACTTGCACCATTGGTGGCTGACTAAATACTTTTTTGCCCCACTGTGTATATATATATATATATATATATATATATGAAGTGGGTAAAACAGTATATAGACATTATTAAAGTGACCAATGTCAATGACGATGTACATAGAGCAGCATTTACTAGTTTTCATTTAGTTTATTTAGCAAATGTTTCTTACTTACTTATGTTAAAACTCTGCATTGTTGGTTAAGGACTCATAAGTAAGTATTTCACAGTACTCCAGGTTAATACTCTGTTGATGGCTCTGTTGATGGAACAGGTGTCCCTAACACTGCTATACTCCAGGTGAATGCTCTGTTGATGGATTAGGTGTCCCTAACACTGCTATACTCCGGGTGAATGCCCTGTTGATGGTTTAGGTGTCCCTAACACTGTTATACTCCAGGTGAATGCTCTGTTGATGGTTTAGGTGTCCCTAACACTGTTATACTCCAGGTGAATGCCCTGTTGATGGATTAGGTGTCCCTAACACTGCTATACTCCAGGTTAATGCTCTGTTGATGGTTTAGGTGTCCCTAACACTGTTATACTCCAGGTGAATGCTCTGTTGATGGTTTAGGTGTCCCTAACATTGCTATACTCCAGGTTCTGTTGATGGATTAGGTGTCCCTAACACTGCTATACTCCAGGTTAATGCTCTGTTGATGGATTAGGTGTCCCTAACACTGCTATACTCCAGGTTAATACTCTGTTGATGGATTAGGTGTCCCTAACACTGATATACTCCAGGTTAATGCTCTGTTGATGGATTAGGTGTCCCTAACACTGCTATACTCCAGGCTCTGTTGATGGATTAGGTGTCCCTAACACTGCTATACTCCAGCTGAATGCTCTGTTGATGGATTAGGTGTCCCTAACACTGCTATACTCCAGGTGAATGCTCTGTTGATGGATTAGGTGTCCCTAACACTGCTATACTCCAGGTGAATGCTCTGTTGATGGATTAGGTGTCCCTAATACTGCTATACTCCAGGTTAATACTCTGTTGATGGATTAGGTGTCCCTAATACTGCTATACTCCAGGCTCTGTTGATGGATTAGGTGTCCCTAATACTGCTATACTCCAGGCTCTGTTGATGGATTAGGTGTCCCTAACACTGATATACTCCAGGTTAATGCTCTGTTGATGGATTAGGTGTCCCTAATACTGCTATACTCCAGGCTCTGTTGATGGATTAGGTGTCCCTAACACTGATATACTCCAGGTGAATGCTCTGTTGATGGATTAGGTGTCCCTAATACTGCTATACTCCAGGCTCTGTTGATGGATTAGGTGTCCCTAACACTGCTATACTCCAGGCTCTGTTGATGGATTAGGTGTCCCTAATACTGCTATACTCCAGGTGAATGCTCTGTTGATGGATTAGGTGTCCCTAATACTGCTATACTCCAGGCTCTGTTGATGGATTAGGTGTCCCTAACACTGCTATACTCCAGGCTCTGTTGGTGGATTAGGTGTCCCTAATACTGCTATACTCCAGGCTCTGTTGATGGATTAGGTGTCCCTAATACTGCTATACTCCAGGCTCTGTTGATGGATTAGGTGTCCCTAACACTGCTATACTCCAGGTTAATGCTCTGTTGATGGATTAGGTGTCCCTAACACTGCTATACTCCAGGTGAATGCTCTGTTGATGGATTAGGTGTCCCTAACACTGCTCTACTCCAGGTTAATACTCTGTTGATGGATTAGGTGTCCCTAACACTGCTATACTCCAGGCTCTGTTGATGGATTAGGTGTCCCTAATACTGCTATACTCCAGGCTCTGTTGATGGATTAGGTGTCCCTAACACTGCTATACTCCAGGTGAATACTCTGTTGATGGATTAGGTGTCCCTATGCTACTCTGTTGATGGATTAGGTGTCCCTAACACTGCTATACTCCAGGTGAATGCTCTGTTGATGGATTAGGTGTCCCTAACACTGCTATACTCCAGGGGAATACTCTGTTGATGGATTAGGTGTCCCTAACACTGCTCTACTCCAGGTTAATACTCTGTTGATGGATTAGGTGTCCCTAACACTGCTATACTCCAGGGGAATACTCTGTTGATGGATTAGGTGTCCCTAACACTGCTATACTCCAGGTTAATGCTCTGTTGATGGATTAGGTGTCCCTAACACTGCTATACTCCAGGCTCTGTTGATGGATTAGGTGTCCCTAACACTGATATACTCCAGGTGAATGCTCTGTTGATGGATTAGGTGTCCCTAACACTGCTATACTCCAGGTTAATGCTCTGTTGATGGATTAGGTGTCCCTAACACTGCTATACTCCAGGCTCTGTTGATGGATTAGGTGTCCCTAACACTGCTATACTCCAGCTGAATGCTCTGTTGATGGATTAGGTGTCCCTAACACTGCTATACTCCAGGTTAATACTCTGTTGATGGATTAGGTGTCCCTAACACTGCTATACTCCAGGGGAATACTCTGTTGATGGATTAGGTGTCCCTAACACTGCTCTACTCCAGGTTAATACTCTGTGGATGGATTAGGTGTCCCTAACACTGCTCTACTCCAGGTTAATACTCTGTGGATGGATTAGGTGTCCCTAACACTGCTGTACTGTGTAGGTTTACAGACTGGGACTCCTATACACCCACAGCACACTGTTGTTCCTTCCTGCCTTTTGCATCAGAATACTGAATAATAAGGTTAGATGAGAGACCATTCACCGTTAACCTTGTCTACTCACCTAATAATATACGGTGTCTCAGCCCCAGAGGTGTGTGGTCTTCTCCAGTGTCTCAGCCCCAGAGGTGTGGTGTCTTCTCCAGTGTCTCAGCCAAAGAGGTGTGAGGTCACCTCCAGTGTCTCAGCCCCAGAGGTGTGTGGTCTTCTCCAGGCTCTCAGCCCCAGAGGTGTGTGGTCTTCTCCAGGCTCTCAGCCCCAGAGGTGTGGTGTCTTCTCTAGTGTCTCAGCCCCAGAGGTGTGTGGTCTCCTCCAGTGTCTCAGCCCCAGAGGTGTGTGGTCTTCTCCAGTGTCTCAGCCCCAGAGGTGTGTGGTCTTCTCCAGTGTCTTAGCCCCAGAGGTGTGTGGTCTTCTCCAGTGTCTCAGGCCCAGAGGCGTGTGGTCTTCTCCAGTGTCTCAGCCCCAGAGGTGTGTGGTCTTCTCCAGTGTCTCAGCCCCAGAGGTGTGTGGTCTCCTCCAGTGTCTCAGCCCCAGAGGTGTGTGGTCTTCTCCAGTGTCTCAGCCCCAGAGGTGTGTGGTCTTCTCCAGTGTCTCAGGCCCAGAGGCGTGTGGTCTTCTCCAGTGTCTCAGCCCCAGAGGTGTGTGGTGTCTTCTCCAGTGTCTCAGCCCCAGAGGTGTGTGGTCTTCTCCAGTGTCTCAGCCCCAGAGGTGTGTGGTCACCTCCAGTGTCTCAGCCCCAGAGGTGTGGTGTCTTCTCCAGTGTCTCAGCCCCAGAGGTGTGTGGTCTTCTCCAGTGTCTCAGCCCCAGAGGTGTGGTGTCTTCTCCAGTGTCTCACCCCAGAGGTGTGTGGTCTTCTCCAGTGTCTCAGCCCCAGAGGTGTGTGGTCTTCTCCAGTGTCTCAGCCCCAGAGGTGTGTGGTCACCTCCAGTGTCTCAGCCCCAGAGGTGTGTGGTCTTCTCCAGTGTCTCAGCCCCAGAGGTGTGTGTTCTTCTCCAGTGTCTCAGGCCCAGAGGTGTGTGGTCTTCTCCAGTGTCTCAGCCCCAGAGGTGTGTGGTCACCTCCAGGCTCTCAGCCCCAGAGGTGTGTTGTCTTCTCCAGTGTCTCAGCCCCAGAGGTGTGGTGTCTTCTCCAGTGTCTCAGCCCCAGAGGTGTGTGGTCTCCTCCAGTGTCTCAGCCCCAGAGGTGTGTGGTCTCCTCCAGTGTCTCAGCCCCAGAGGTGTGGTGTCTTCTCCAGTGTCTCAGCCGCAGAGGTGTGGTGTCTTCTCCAGTGTCTCAGCCCCAGAGGTGTGTTGTCTTCTCCAGTGTCTCAGCCCCAGAGGTGTGGTGTCTTCTCCAGTGTCTCAGCCCCAGAGGTGTGGTGTCTTCTCCAGTGTCTCAGCCCCAGAGGTGTGGTGTCTTCTCCAGTGTCTCAGCCCCAGAGGTGTGTTGTCTTCTCCAGTGTCTCAGCCCCAGAGGTGTGGTGTCTTCTCCAGTGTCTCAGCCCCAGAGGTGTGTTGTCTTCTCCAGTGTCTCAGCCCCAGAGGTGTGTTGTCTTCTCCAGTGTCTCAGCCCCAGAGGTGTGTGGTCTTCTCCAGTGTCTCAGCCCCAGAGGTGTGGTGTCTTCTCCAGTGTCTCAGCCCCAGAGGTGTGGTGTCTTCTCCAGTGTCTCAGCCCCAGAGGTGTGTTGTCTTCTCCAGTGTCTCAGCCCCAGAGGTGTGTGGTCTCCTCCAGTGTCTCAGCCCCAGAGGTGTGTGGTCTTCTCCAGTGTCTCAGCCCCAGAGGTGTGGTGTCTTCTCCAGTGTCTCAGCCCCAGAGGTGTGTTGTCTTCTCCAGTGTCTCAGCCCCAGAGGTGTGTGGTCTCCTCCAGTGTCTCAGCCCCAGAGGTGTGTGGTCTCCTCCAGTGTCTCAGCCCCAGAGGTGTGGTGTCTTCTCCAGTGTCTCAGCCCCAGAGGTGTGGTGTCTTCTCCAGTGTCTCAGCCCCAGAGGTGTGTGGTGTCTTCTCCAGTGTCTCAGCCCCAGAGGTGTGTGGTCTCCTCCAGTGTCTCAGCCGCAGAGGTGTGGTGTCTTCTCCAGTGTCTCAGCCCCAGAGGTGTGTGGTGTCTTCTCCAGTGTCTCAGCCCCAGAGGTGTGGTGTCTTCTCCAGTGTCTCAGCCCCAGAGGTGTGGTGTCTTCTCCAGTGTCTCAGCCCCAGAGGTGTGTGGTGTCTTCTCCAGTGTCTCAGCCCCAGAGGTGTGTGGTCTCCTCCAGTGTGTGTTGAAAGCTTGTAAATAGTAACTGCTGAAACGTGGAATAGTGTCCCGTATCACTTGTGACCTTAGATGGGAATATTCCAAAATAAAAAATAAAACAAAAAAATAAAAAATATGACTAAAAAAAAATATGTGTCAAATGTCAAAGTGAGACGGACGTTACAGGACGAAGAAGAGAGTGAAGAGGAAGACGAGTTTGAAGATGGTGGTGTAGGAGAGTGAAGAGAACAGGACGAGGATGAGGATGAGCAGAATGATGGGCTGAAACATCTAGGTGGGATTAATAAGGACGACGAAGGAGGACGAGTCAGGACCAGGACAAGTCAGGACGAGGCGAAGGAGGACGAGTCAGGACCAGGACGAGTCAGGACCAGGACGAGTCAGGACCAGGACGAGTCAGGACGAGAGTCAGGACCAGGACGAGTCAGGACGAGGCGAAGGAGGACGAGTCAGGAAAACAGAATGGTAGAAAGACAGGAAGAGAGAACAGATTAAAAGCAGGTTAGAGACCAAATAGAGGCCTGTCCTACAGTAGATGTAATACTGACATTCAGACCAAATAGAGGCCTGTCCTACAGTAGATGTAATACTGACATTCAGACCAAATAGAGGCCTGTCCTACAGTAGATGTAATACTGACATTCAGACCAAATAGAGGCCTGTCCTACAGTAGATGTAATACTGACATTCAGACCAAATAGAGGCCTGTCCTACAGTAGATGTAATACTGACATTCAGACCAAATAGAGGCCTGTCCTACAGTAGATGTAATACTGACATTCAGACCAAATAGAGGCCTGTCCTACAGTAGATGTGATACTGACATTCAGACCAAATAGAGTCCTGTCCTACAGTAGATGTAATACTGACATTCAGACCAAATAGAGGTCTGTCCTACAGTAGATGTAATACTGACATTCAGACCAAATAGAGGCCTGTCCTACAGTAGATGTAATACTGACATTCAGACCAAATAGAGGCCTGTCCTACAGTAGATGTAATACTGACATTCAGACCAAATAGAGGCCTGTCCTACAGTAGATGTTTTACTGACATTCAGATCAAATAGAGGCCTGTCCTACAGTAGATGTAATACTGACATTCAGACCAAATAGAGGCCTGTCCTACAGTAGATGTAATACTGACATTCAGACCAAATAGAGGCCTGTCCTACAGTAGATGTAATACTGACATTCAGACCAAATAGAGGCCTGTCCTACAGTAGATGTAATACTGACATTCAGACCAAATAGAGGCCTGTCCTACAGTAGATGTAATACTAAAGTCGACTATTACCGGCCAACATAAACCCTGGTGTGCTTCTAACTCTGTCCAACTTACAGACAGTGGTTCCTCCTCTTCTTTGTCCTCTGGCTTGGGGACATCCAGTCTGTCTATAAAACCCTGCAGCTCCTTCCTGAAGGCCTTCATCTGAGCGGTGATCCTGTACAACAACTCGTGCTCCCTGACGGTGCTCCCTTCCTCCTCGTAAAGCTCCCCGTTGGAGACCATATAGACCCGGGCCTCAGCCATGATGGTGCCGGTGTCTGCTATCAGCCTGTCGACGGTCCGGCCCAGCCGCTCTGCTTCTATACGGATGTCTACCATCTGCTGCCGGTCCTTCAGGCTGCGAGGGAGGAAACGGCCCTCGGGGGAGTAGAGGGTGCGGGTTGGGGTCAGGCACCGGATGTTACGCACCTGGATAGGGAGACGGGGATAACCTTAGCTTCAGCGTGTCAGCTTCACCGTATTTAATACACAAAGCATTATGGGTCAACTGTGGTGGTGCACGATGCTGTATCACCTCGTCCGAGTCGCTCTCCCCTCCGATGGGGCCTTCTCGTTTACGGTGGGGTGGGAAGCGCGATGAGGTGGAGGCGTCATCTCCTCCGTCACTCTCTGCGTCACTTTCCCGGGGGCTGGCCCTGATGCCCAGGTGTGACGCCAGGTCGTAGCGCTGCATGTTGGACAGCAGGACCCGGTTCTCATACTGCATCTGCATCACCTGTAGAGGAAAGGAGACAGGATAGCATTATGTTAGCGTCAGAGACAGGATAGCATTATGTTAGCGTCAGAGACAGGATAGCATTATGTTAGCATCAGAGATGATTAGCATTATGTTAGCATCAGAGATGATTAGCATTATGTTAGCATCAGAGATGATTAGCATTATGTTAGCATCAGAGATGATTAGCATTATGTTAGCATCAGAGATGATTATAGCATTATGTTAGCATCAGAGATAATTAGCATTATGTTAGCATCAGAGATGATTAGCATTATGTTAGCATCAGAGATGATTAGCATTATGTTAGCATCAGAGACAGGATAGCATTATGTTAGCTTCAGAGATGGAAACCATTATGTTAGCATCAGAGATAATTAGCATTATGTTAGCATCAGAGAGGGATAGCATTATGTTAGCTTCAGAGATGGAAACCATTATGTTAGTGTCAGAGATTATTAGCATTATGTTAGCTTCAACTGTCAGCTTCATTTCATGTCAATCAATTCAGGAAAGTAAACTGAAATTCCACTTCCAATGTGTTCTCACAGAGAAGCATGGAGGGAAATTGGAATTGGAATTCCAGGTAACTACCCAAATTGAAGGAATTAAAAATGGAAGTGACCGCTAGAAACCCCCACAGAGCATCGTGGGTAGTGTAGTCCATCACGCTGCCTCACCTTGCCACTCAGCTCGTTGATCTGCAGCCTGGCAGCCTTTAGTTCCTCCTGCAGGACCTCCACCTTGGCCCGGTCTGCAGCCGCCGCGGCGCCACCCCCTCCACCCCCGGCGCCGTGCCTGGAGCCCTCCTTGTACTTCAGCTTGTTCAGCTCCCCCGTCACCTAAAAGACAGATTTAGTAGTGGGGAGGGGGGATGAAACAGGATGTACTTTAAATTATAAAACTACCTTCTGTCAAAAAAAGAGCGGACCTAATGGGAACACAGCCCCCTGCAACCTTTCTTAACTCAAGTTCTGCCCTCAACTACGCTGAGTAAAACTACCTTAGCTTAAATCAGGCCTTCCCCCAGGAGGTACATGGTAAACCTTATGAGACCAGTGTCCTTCCTCTAGGAGATACATGATAAACATTATGAGACCAGGTGTCCTTCCCCCAGGAGGTACATGGTAAACCTTATGAGACCAGGTGTCCTTCCTCTAGGAGGTACATGGTAAACCTTATGAGACCAGGTGTCCTTCCTCTAGGAGGTACATAATAAACCTTATGAGACCAGGTGTCCTTCCCCCAGGAGATACATGATAAACCTTATGAGGTCAGGTGTCCTTCCCCCAAGAGGTACATGATAAACCTTATGAGGTCAGGTGTCCTTCCTCTAGGTCTAGGAGGTACATGATAAACCTTATGAGGTCAGGTGTCCTTCCTCTATGAGATACATGGTAAACCTTATGAGACCAGGTGTCCTTCCCCCAGGAGGTACATGATAAACCTTATGAGACCAGGTGTCCTTCCCCCAGGAGGTACATGATAAACCTTATGAGACCAGGTGTCCTTCCCCCAGGAGGTACATGGTAAACCTTATGAGACCAGGTGTCCTTCCCCCAAGAGGTACATGGTAAACCTTATGAGACCAGGTGTCCTTCCCCCAGGAGATACATGATAAACCTTATGAGACCAGGTGTCCTTCCCCCAAGAGGTACATGATAAACCTTATGAGACCAGGTGTCCTTCCCCCAGGAGGTACATGGTAAACCTTATGAGACCAGGTGTCCTTCCCCCAGGAGATACATGATAAACATTATGAGACCAGGTGTCCTTCCTCTAGGAGATACATGATAAACCTTATGAGACCAGGTGTCCTTCCCCCAAGAGGTACATGGTAAACCTTATGAGACCAGGTGTCCTTCCCCCAGGAGATACATGATAAAC
Organism: Oncorhynchus nerka; assembly: GCF_034236695.1. NCBI lineage: Eukaryota > Metazoa > Chordata > Actinopteri > Salmoniformes > Salmonidae > Oncorhynchus > Oncorhynchus nerka. Next base: position 5,651,168 of record NC_088409.1, on the reverse strand, counting down.
CTTATGAGACCAGGTGTCCTTCCCCCAAGAGATACATGGTAAACCTTATGAGACCAGGTGTCCTTCCTCTAGGAGATACATGATAAACCTTATGAGACCAGGTGTCCTTCCCCCAGGAGGTACATGGTAAACCTTATGAGACCAGGTGTCCTTCCCCCAGGAGGTACATGGTAAACCTTATGAGTGGCCATTTGACCTGATGATACGTTGCTACGAGGGGGTGTTGAGAGAGAGAGCTAAATGTGATCAGTAACGACAAATACTCTACTACATGACTCACACGTAGAATGTAAACAGCTGCTTTCCAAATGGCACCCTATTCCCTATATAGCACACTAGTTTCAACCAGAGCCCTTTGGTCCCTGGTCTAAAGTAGTGCACAATATAGGGAATAGGGTGCCATTTGGCACTAACCCTGTTGTTTCCCTCTACATCCTGCAGTAGTAAGTAGTGCACTATATAGGGAATAGGGTGCCATTTGGGACTAACTCTGTTGTTTCCCTCTACATCCTGCAGTAGTAAGTAGTGCACTATATAGGGAATAGGGTGCCATTTGGGACTAACTCTGTTGTTTCCCTCTACATCCTGCAGTAGTAAGTAGTGCACTATATAGGGAATAGGGTGCCATTTGGGACTAACACTGTTGTTTCCCTCTACATCCTGCAGTAGTAAGTAGTGCACTATAAAGGGAATAGGGTGCCATTTGGGAGTCACCTTGTTGTTGTCCTCCTCTGCGTCCTGTAGGTTCCTCCTAAGTAGCTCTGCCTCGTCCTCCACCAGCTGTAGCTGCTGTCTCAGCTCCCTGAGTTCCTCTCCCTGCTCCCTGCTGCAGCCATGCTCAGCCGAGCCTCCTGCCACCTCATCCCTGGCAATGCATCAATCAACACGTCAATCAACACATCAATAAATACATCAATCAATACATCAATCAATACATCAATCAACACATCAATAAATAAATCAATGCATCAATCAACACATCAATCAATCAATACATCAATCAATACATCAATCAATACATAAATCAACACATCGATCAATCAATCAATACATAAATCAACACATCGATCAATCAATCAATACATCAATCAACACATCGATCAATCAATCAATACATCAATCAACACATAAATCAATACATGAATCAGTCAATACATTAATAAATCAATGCATCAATCACTCAATACATCAATAAATACATTAATCAATAAATACATAAATCAATGCATCAATCACTCAATACATCAATCAATACATTAATCAATAAATACATAAATCAATGCATCAATCAATCAAATGTATCTTGTTTATTTACAAAGACATATGGAGATCTGAGAGGATTTGATTGGTATAAGCAATATGGTGAAACTTCTATCTAGCCTATCAGAGAGCAGGGTGGAGCTACTACCATATTGCTGACACCTCTCAAATCTTCTCAGATCTCCACAAGTGCATCAAGTCTATAGGGCGTAGGGTTTAGGGTTTAGGGGTCCATTGGGCCTACCTGTCTCTCATGTCCTCCAGTTCAGCCTTCAGTCCTCTATTCTCCACCTCCAGCTCTACGATCTTCCTCCCCAGGATGTTGGCTTCCTCCTCCACCAGTCTCAGTCTCAGTTTCAGCTCTGACTCTCGGGTGGTGGCTGGTCCTCCAGCCTCTCCCTTGGGCCCAGGGCTGTCCACATCCCCGTAGAAAGAGCGGTACTTCTGCAGCTCGTGTTCCAGCCGGTCCTTCTCCTTGTCAATTTTAGCCATTTTTTTCCTCATTAAAATGGCTTCCTCCTTGATGAAGGCTAGCTGGCATTTCAGATCTTCGTTGTCCTCCTGAGGAGAGAAGAAGAATGAAGAAGAAGATATGTTTTGGTCTTGTCTCTCATCGTTATAGTTTGACGAATAACGATGATGCCGTACCTCTATTGGAGTCTGTGGAATCCTTTTGTCCTTCTGAACATCCCTGCCTCCTCTCCTCTTCAGTGACAGCTGCAGAGAATAAAGATGACATCACACCATCAGCCCACCTGTTACCTGTTGTTACGTGACTGGTGGAATGAATCTGAATGTGCTTTACAGACCTACTGTCGGTCATTAAAACACGACTCTCAGAACCTCTTATTAACTAACAAGCTTGTGATGAGTAACCAGGACCCTGTGTTAACTCCCTGAGCTATAACATCTTCAGGCTTTAGCTCGGCAGGCTAACACAGTGTTGTGGCGCACACAGGAGACCTGGGTTTGAACACAGACGGTCACATGACACTGCAGAACCTTGCCCTCCTTGACAGCAGGTGTCCTCATCACCTCCTTCTCCAGCTGGTTGTGCAGGGCCTGCTCGGTCACTTCCACCTAACCCACCACCCAAACCCTCCCTGTCCTCCCCACCTCACCCCTTCCCTCCCCCTCATCACCTCCTTGGCCTTCTCCAGTTGGTTTTGCAGGGCCTGCTCGGTCACCTCCACCTAACCCACCTCCACCTAACCCCTTCCCCCCCACCTCACCCCTTCCCTCCCCCTCATCACCTCCTTGGCCTTCTCCAGTTGGTTTTGCAGGGCCTGCTTGGTCACCTCCACCTAACCCACGCTGTCCCCCCACCTCACCCCTTCCCTCCCCCTCATCACCTCCTTGGCCTTCTCCAGTTGGTTTTGCAGGGCCTGTTTGGTCACCTCCACCTAACCCTCCCTGTCCTCCCCACCTCACCCCTTCCCTCCCCCTCATCACCTCCTTGGCCTTCTCCAGTTGGTTTTGCAGGGCCTGTTTGGTCACCTCCACCTAACCCACCTCCACCTAACCCACCACCCAAACCCTCCCCTGTCTACCCCTAACCCTCCCTGTCCCCCCCACCTCACCCCTTCCCTCCCCCTCATCACCTCCTTGGCCTTCTCCAGTTGGTTTTGCAGGGCCTGTTTGGTCACCTCCACCTAACCCACCTCCACCTAACCCACCACCCAAACCCTCCCCTGTCTACCCCTAACCCTCCCTGTCCCCCCACCTCACCCCTTCCCTCCCCCTCATCACCTCCTTGGCCTTCTCCAGCTGGTTTTGCAGGGCCTGTTTGGTCACCTCCACCTAACCCACCTCCACCTAACCCACCACCCAAACCCTCCCCTGTCTACCCCTAACCCTCCCTGTCTCCCCCACCTCACCCCTTCCCTCCCCCTCATCACCTCCTTGGCCTTCTCCAGTTGGTTTTGCAGGGCCTGTTTGGTCACCTCCACCTCCTAACCCACCTACCTAACCCACCACCCAACCTCCTCCCTGTCCCCCTCCACCTAACCTCGCTGTCCCCCCACCTCACCCCTTCCCTCCCCCTCATCACCTCCTTGGCCTTCTCCAGTTGGTTTTGCAGGGCCTGCTTGGTCACCTCCACCTAACCCTCCTGTCCCCCCCACCTCACCCCTTCCCTCCCCCTCATCACCTCCTTGGCCTTCTCCAGTTGGTTTTGCAGGGCCTGTTTGGTCACCTCCACCTCTATCAGCTTTTGCCTTAGTTTCTCGTTCTCCTCCTCCGTCTTCGTCCTTTTCTCCTCCACATTCTCCAACTCATGGTGCAGACGCACTGACACGTCCTTCGCTACCTAGAGGGGGGGGGGGAGTGATAGGGAGGGGCAGAGAGACAGGGAGGGAGAGGGAGAGAGACAGGGAGGGAGGGGGAGAGAGACAGGGAGGGAGGGGGAGAGAGACAGGGAGGGAGAGGGAGAGAGACAGGGAGGGAGAGGGAGAGGGGGAGCGAGACAGGGAGGGAGGGGCAGAGAGACAGGGAGGGTGAGGGAGAGAGACAGAGAGGGAGCGACAGGGAGGGAGGGAGGGGAGCGAGACAGGGAGGGAGGGAGGGGGAGCGAGACAGGGAGGGAGGGGGAGAGAGATAGGGAGGGAGGGGAGAGAAACAGGGAGGGAGAGGGAAGGGGAGAGGGAGAAAGACAGGGAGGGAGGGGGAGAGAAACAGGGAGGGAGAGGGAAGGGGAGAGGGAGAAAGACAGGGAGGGAGGGGAGAGAGACAGGGAGGGGCAGAGAGACAGGGAGGGAGGGGAGAGAGACAGGGAGGGAGGGGCAGAGAGACAGGGAGGGAGAGGCAGAGAGACAGGGAGGGAGAGGCAGAGAGACAGGGAGGAAGAGGGAGAGACAGGAAGGGAGGGGGAGCGAGTCAGGGAGGGAGGGAGAGAGAGACAGGGAGGAAGAGGGAGAGACAGGGAGGGAGGGGGAGAGAGACAGGGAGGGAGAGGGAGGGAGGGAGAGGGAGAAAGACAGTGAGTGAGGGGGAGAGGGAAAGGGAAGGGGAGAGGGGAGGGAGAGAGACAGGGAGGAAGAGGGAGACAGGGGGAGAGGGAGAAACGGAAACAGGGAGGGGGAGACAGGGAGGGAGATGGGGAGGGAGAGACAGGGAGGGAGGGAGATGGGGAGGGAGAGAGAAAGGGAGGAAGAGGGAGAGACAGGGAGGGAGAGGGAGAGGAAATGGGAGGGGGACAGGGAGGGAGGGGGAGAGAGACAGGGAGGGGAGAGGGACAGACAGGAGAGAGAAAGGAAAGAAAGGAAGAGACAGGAGAGAGAAAGGAAATGGGAGGGAGGGGGAGAGAGACAGGGAGGGAGGGAGAGGGAGAGGAAAGGGAGGGAGGGGGAGAGAGACAGGGAGGAAGAGGGAGACAGGGGGAGAGGGAGAGGAAACGAGGGGGACAGGGAGGGGAGATGGGGAGGGAGAGAGACAGGGAGGAAGAGGGAGACAGGGAGGGAGAGGGAGAGGAAATGGGAGGGGGAGAGAGACAGGGAGGGGAGAGGGACAGTGAGAGAGATGGGCCATGGTCTATTAGTCTACATGGTCTATTAGTCTACATGGTCTATTAGTCTACATGGTCTATTAGTCTACATGGTCTATTAGTCTACAGTCCATTCTGAAAGTATTCCGACCTTATTCTAAAATGGATTCAAATGTTTTTTACCCTCACCAATCTACACACAACAACCCATAATGACATCACAATACCCCATAATGACATCACAATACCCCATAATGACATCACAATACCCCATAATGACATCACAATACCCCATAATGACATCACAATAACCCATAATGACATCACAATACCCCATAATGACAAAGCAAAAACAAGTTTTAAAAACCCCCAGAAATATCACATTTACATAAGTATTCAGACCATTTACTCAGTTCTTTGTTGAAGCACCTTTGGCAACGATTACAGCCTTGCGTCTTCTTGGGTATGACGCTACAAACTTGGCACACCTGTATCTGGGGAGTTTCTCCCATTCTTCTCTGCCGATCGGGTTGGATGGGGAGCGTCGCTGCACAGCTATTGTCAGGTCTCTCCAGAGATTTTCAATCGGGTTCAAGTCCGGGCTCTGGCTGGGCCACTCAAGGACATTCAGAGACTTGTCCCGAAGCCACTCCTGCATTGTCTTATCTGTGTGCTTAGGGACGTTGTCCTGTTGGAAGGTGAACCTTCTCCCCAGTCTGTGGTCCTGAGAGCTCTGGAGCAGGTTTTCATCAAGGATCTCTCTGTACTTTGCTCCGTTCATCTTTCCCTCGATCCTGACTAGTTTCCCAGTTCCTGCCGCTGAAAAACATCCCCACAGCATGATGCTGCCACCACCATGCTTCACCGTAGGGATGGTGCCAGGTTTCCTCCAGACGTGACACTTGGCACTCAGGCCAAAGAGTTTAATCTTGGTTTCATCAGACCAGAGAATCTTTTTTCTCATGGTCTGAGAGTCTTTAGGTGCCTTTTGGCAATTTCCAAGCAGGCTGTCATGTGCCTTTTACTGAGGAGTGGCTTCCGTCTGGCCACACTACCACAAAGGCCTGATTGGTGGAGTGGTTTCCACCTGGCCACTCTACCATAAAGGGCTGATTGGTGGAGTGGTTTCCGTCTGGCCACTCTACCATAAAGGCCTGATTGGTGGAGTGGTTTCCACCTGGCCACTCTACCACAAAGGCCTGATTGGTGGAGTGGTTTCCACCTGGCCACTCTACCACAAAGGCCTGATTGGTGGAGTGGTTTCCACCTGGCCACTCTACCATAAAGGCCTGAATGGCTCTGCCATAACCTCACATGGTCTCTCCTATCATTGCTATGCAGACGATACACAATTAATCTTATCCTTTCCCCCTTCTGATGACCAGGTGGCGAATCGCATCTCTGCATGTCTGGCAGACATATCAGTGTGGATGACGGATCACCACCTCAAGCTGAACCTCGGCAAGACGGAGCTGCTCTTCCTCCCGGGGAAGGACTGCCCGTTCCATGATCTCGCCATCACGGTTGACAACTCCATTGTGTCCTCCTCCCAGAGCGCTAAGAACCTTGGCGTGATCCTGGACAACACCCTGTCGTTCTCAACTAACATCAAGGCGGTGGCCCGTTCTTGTAGGTTCATGCTCTACAACATCCGCAGAGTACGACCCTGCCTCACACAGGAAGCAGCGCAGGTCCTAATCCAGGCACTTGTCATCTCCCGTCTGGATTACTGCAACTCGCTGTTGGCTGGGCTCCCTGCCTGTGCCATTAAACCCCTACAACTCATCCAGAACGCCGCAGCCCGTCTGGTGTTCAACCTTCCCAAGTTCTCTCACGTCACCCCGCTCCTCCGCTCTCTCCACTGGCTTCCAGTTGAAGCTCGCATCCGCTACAAGACCATGGTGCTTGCCTACGGAGCTGTGAGGGGAACGGCACCTCAGTACCTCCAGGCTCTGATCAGGCCCTACACCCAAACAAGGGCACTGCGTTCATCCACCTCTGGCCTGCTCGCCTCCCTACCACTGAGGAAGTACAGTTCCCGCGCAGCCCAGTCAAAACTGTTCGCTGCTCTGGCCCCCCAATGGTGGAACAAACTCCCTCACGACGCCAGGACAGCGGAGTCAATCACCACCTTCCGGAGACACCTGAAACCCCACCTCTTTCAGGAATACCTAGGATAGGATAAAGTAATCCTTCTCACCCCCTTAAAAGATTTAGATGCACTATTGTAAAGTGGCTGTTCCACTGGATGTCTTAAGGTGAACGCACCAATTTGTAAGTCGCTCTGGATAAGAGCGTCTGCTAAATGACTTAAATGTAAATGTAAAATGTAAATGAGTGGTTTCCGTCTGGCCACTCTACCACAAAGGCCTGATTGGTGGAGTGCTGAAGAGATGATTGTCCTTCGTGATGGTCCTCCCATCTCCACAGAGGAACTCTGGAGCTCTGTCAGACTGACCATCAGTTTCTTGTTCACTTCCCTGACCAAGGCCCTTCTCCCCCTATTGCTCAGTTTGGCCGGGCGGCCAGCTCTAGGAAGAGTCTTTGTGGCTCTAAATTTCTTCCATTTAAGAATGATGGAGGCCACTGTGTTCTTGGAGACCTTCAATGGTGCAGAAATGTTTAGGTACCCTTCCCCAAGATCTGTGTCTCAACACAATCTTGTCTCGGAGCTATATAGACAATTCCTTCGACCTCATAGCTTGGTTTTTGCTCTGACATGCACTTGTCAACTGTGGGACCTTATATAGACAGGTGTGTACCTTTCCAAATCATGTCCAATCAATTGAATTTACCACAGATGGACTCCAATCAAGTTGTAGAAACATCTCAAGGATAATCAATGGAAACAGGATGCGCCTGAGCTCAATTTTGAGTCTCACAGGAAAGGGTCTGAATACTTCTGTAAATAAGGTATTTCTGTTTTTATTTTTTATAAATTTGACAGGATTTCTTAAAACCTGTTTTCGCTTTGGCATTATGAGGTATTGTGATGTCATTATGGGGTATTGTGATGTCATTATGGGGTATTGTGATGTCATTATGGGGTATTGTGATGTCATTATGGGGTATTGTGATGTCATTATGGGGTATTGTGATGTCATTATGGGGTATTGTGATGTCATTATGGGGTATTGTGATGTCACTGTGGGGTATTGTGATGTCATTATGGGGTATTGTGATGTCATTATGGGGTATTGTGATGTCATTATGGGGTATTGTGATGTCATTATGGGGTATTGTGATGTCATTATGGGGTATTGTGATGTCATTATGGGGTATTGTGATGTCATTATGGGGTATTGTGATGTAGATTGATGAGGATTTGTTTTTATTTAATCCGTTTTAGAATAAGGTTGTAACGTAACAAAATGTGGAAAAGCTCAAGGGGTCTGTACTTTCCGAATGCAACGCATATGTAACTGTATAGACACAAGCCTTATGGGAATAGAATGGCATTTGGATCCAATCAAATTGCATTCATCACGTCCACAGTTTACAGCAGACAAAGTCTAGACAACCTATGAGATGTAGAGTCTAGACAACATTACCCTATGACATATAGAGTCTAGACAACATTACCCTATGAGATATAGAGTCTAACAACATTGCCCTATGACATATAGAGTCTAGACAACATTACCCTATGAGGAATAGAGTCTAGACAACATTGGATGACATTAAGTCTTGACAACATTACCCTATGAGATATAGAGTCTAGACAACATTACCCTATGACATATAGAGTCTAGACAGCATTACCCTATGACAGATAGAGTCTAGACAACATTACCCTATGACATATAGAGTCTAGACAACATTACCCTATGACATATAGAGTCTAGACAACATTACCCTATGAGATGTAGAGTCTAGACAACATTACCCTATGACATATAGAGTCTAGACAACATTACCCTATGACATATAGAGTCTAGACAACATTACCCTATGAGATGTAGAGTCTAGACAACATTACCCTATGAGATATAGAGTCTAGACAACATTACCCTATGAGATATAGAGTCTAGACAACATTACCCTATGACATATAGAGTCTAGACAACATTACCCTATGAGATATAGAGTCTAGACAACATTACCCTATGACAGATAGAGTCTAGACAACATTACCCTATGAGATGTAGAGTCTAGACAACATTACCCTATGACATATAGAGTATAGACAACATTACCCTATGACATATAGAGTCTAGACAACATTACCCTATGAGATATAGAGTCTAGACAACATTACCCTATGACATATAGAGTCTAGACAACATTACCCTATGACATATAGAGTCTAGACAACATTACCCTATGACATATAGAGTCTAGACAACATTACCCTATGACATATAGAGTATAGACAACATTACCCTATGACATATAGAGTCTAGACAACATTACCCTATGAGATATAGAGTCTAGACAACATTACCCTATGACATATAGAGTCTAGACAACATTACCCTATGACATATAGAGTCTAGACAACATTACCCTATGAGATATAGAGTCTAGACAACATTACCCTATGAAATATAGAGTCTAGACAACATTACCCTATGACATATAGAGTCTAGACAACATTACCCTATGACATATAGAGTCTAGACAACATTACCCTATGACATATAGAGTCTAGACAACATTACCCTATGAGATATAGAGTCTAGACAACATTACCCTATGAGATGTAGAGTCTAGACAACATTACCCTATGACAGATAGAGTCTAGGCAACATTACCCTATGAGATGTAGAGTCTAGACAACATTACCCTATGAGATATAGAGTCTAGACAACATTACCCTATGACATATAGAGTCTAGACAACATTACCCTATGAGATATAGAGTCTAGACAACATTACCCTATGACATATAGAGTCTAGACAACATTACCCTATGACATATAGAGTCTAGACAACATTACCCTATGACATATAGAGTCTAGACAGCATTACCCTATGACAGATAGAGTCTAGACAACATTACCCTATGACATATAGAGTCTAGACAACATTACCCTATGAGATATAGAGTCTAGACAACATTACCCTATGACATATAGAGTATAGACAACATTACCCTATGACATATAGAGTCTAGACAACATTACCCTATGAGATATAGAGTCTAGACAACATTACCCTATGAAATATAGAGTCTAGACAACATTACCCTATGACATATAGAGTCTAGACAACATTACCCTATGACATATAGAGTCTAGACAACATTACCCTATGACATATAGAGTCTAGACAACATTACCCTATGAGATATAGAGTCTAGACAACATTACCCTATGAGATGTAGAGTCTAGACAACATTACCCTATGACAGATAGAGTCTAGACAACATTACCCTATGAGATATAGAGTCTAGACAACATTACCCTATGGCAGATAGAGTCTAGACAACATTACCCTATGGCAAATAGAGTCTAGACAACATTACCCTATGGCAGATAGAGTCTAGACAACATTACCCTATGACATATAGAGTCTAGACAACATTACCCTATGAGATATAGAGTCTAGACAACATTACCCTATGACAGATAGAGTCTAGACAACATTACCCTATGGCAGATAGAGTCTAGACAACATTACCCTATGAGATATAGAGTCTAGACAACATTACCCTATGAGATATAGAGTCTAGACAACATTACCCTATGACATATAGAGTCTAGACAACATTACCCTATGAGATGTAGAGTCTAGACAACATTACCCTATGAGATGTAGAGTCTAGACAACATTACCCTATGAGATATAGAGTCTAGACAACATTACCCTATGACATATAGAGTCTAGACAACATTACCCTATGAGATGTAGAGTCTAGACAACATTACCCTATGAGATATAGAGTCTAGACAACATTACCTTCAGGTCACACCCTATGAGATATAGAGTCTAGACAACATTACCCTATGAGATATAGAGTCTAGACAACATTACCTTCAGGTCACACCCTATGACATATAGAGTCTAGACAACTTCAGGTATTTTAACAAACCTAACGCATTGGTAATCTAAGTGCAGGCAGTAGCGCTATAGGTTCATTGGTGTGTTAGAGATATTTTTGCTATTTTCACGATCTCAATTATTGGCGCACTTGCTGGCTTTGGCGCGAAAGGGCTTGGTTTTGATGAATAAACAAGTTGTGGGTGTCTCGAGGCTTGGCCCCTCACTGAAATGCAATGGTTCATTGGATCAGTGTAAAACTTTGCACATACACTGCTGCCATCTAGTGGCCAAAATCTAAATTGTGCCTGTGCTGGAATAATACATTATGGCCTTTCTCTTGCATTTCAAAGATGATGGTACAAAAAAATATTTAAAAAACAGTTGTATTTTTCTTTGTATAATCTTTTACCAGATCTAATGTGTTCAATTCTCTGACATTAATTTCACATTTCCACAAACTTCAAAGTGTTTCCTTTCAATTGGTATCAATAATATGCATATCCTTGCTT